>NC_048893.1:179098013-179118151 GCF_011077185.1 Oxyura jamaicensis
ATTTTTTTTTTTTTTTTTTTTTTTTTTTTTTTTTTTCATAAAACATACAGCTCCAGGGGAGCTCTGAAAAAATACCTCAAGAATGCTGACAAAGTCAAATTAATCCGATTCTTACAGAGGAGAAAAGCCCTCAAGACAACCTGTGATTTAAATTGAAACAAAACCATTCTTGTCTTCAAACACAAATTATTAAAAAAAAAAAAAAAAAAGACTAAAAATTTTATCAGGATTGTTAGATCCTTCTCATTGCATAAAACATTTCTAGTGACAGGTGATGCTATGGATTACCTTGGGTGGGAGAATTCAGCTGTACACTATGAATACTGAGGAAGACAAAAGGATGCCCAACACATCCCACTCCTTGCTTCATAAAACAGGTATTTAAGAACTGTTTGAACATGCACCCACTACAAATGCCACCCTTGCTCCCAGGCCATAGGAACTGATGTACTGATGTTTTAAGAATGCATACACAGCCTCAGTGAAATGCCACGTCACCCCTGAAAACACACAGCCAGGGTCTGAACATGTTTCCATGACAAACTCTACCCCACTCCCTGCGCACCAGGGTTAAGAGTGTAGAGCAACAACTAAAAAATAAAAAATAAATAATAATAATAATAATAATAATAAACCTGCTATGAGATCTTAATGAGAAAAAAAACTTTTTTTTTTTTTTTTTTTTTTTCTTCACCTGGCTCGATGAAGCTTTCAAATACTTCAATATTAGAGTATATGTAACATGCAGATCCTGATGTTGCTGAAGGTATTCGACACCTGCATGTATGTTAGCTAAGCCAGCTAAGCCCAAGTGGAGACAGCAATGTCATTCCAGCCAGATGGTGGTGTAACACGTGGAGCAGCTTCATGGTACTTAAGGAAATGTCAACCAAGTGATGGATTCTGGGAATGAGCAAGGAAAACATAGTTGGCCAGATTTTCTAATTAACTATTAATATGGCAAAGAGACACACTTGGCTGTATATTGTCATTTCATGGTCTTTGTGTCTGAACTGCTGAGAACCAGAACAACCCAGACTGCCATTTACGATGGCACCTCAAGCAAAGGGAAGTTTCCTAAACACTATATGAACCTGGCTGTCCAGTGCACAGGGTTTCAGAGGATGGGTCCTGCCCTCTGTTGCATATTTCATGGCTATATTCACTTCAAAAGTCCATGGGTTCCAAGGTGGCTATTTTTTGTTTGTTTTGTTTTGTTGTTGTTGTTGTTTTTCTTTTTTTCGCTAGCTTAGAAGGTAACAATTGTAGCTTTAAGAAAGGTCTCATCAAGATGTTAGATAAATGTGCAGTTTTCCTACAGTGACTCAAAATCCACATGCAGTTTCATCTCTCATTAAATGTTAGCAGTATGTTTAAAATTCATATGTGAACTTTATATACAATTTGGACTGATTATAATTTATTTCAACAGCCTCATTCTCATTTCAATGTCTTCCATGTTACTTTGCATTGGAAGTCTAAAGAGCTTCCTTAAAGTGTGTGCAGGTCTGTTGCATTTCCACTTTAGCCATCCTTATCCTGACAGAGGAAAGTACTGCTAAAAATGACAGAGCAAAGCATTGCATTTTTAATCATTAACTCTATGGCTACACCTTCTGTTAGAAACAAATATCAATCTTAATAACTTCAGAACTGCTCTTTTCCCATTTTTGCTCTTCATCCTATTTAATTCCAGCTTTTCATTATAGATTGGAGGATTATCATATCCAAATTTAGGCCTGTGAGAACTGAACATAGGAAGAAACTCTACATTAATTTCAACACAACCTCTTATTAAAAAAAAAAAAAAAAAAAAAAAAAAAAGAAACCTTGGAACTGATAATTATTCATGCTTGAATTATTATTACTCAAGCTAGAACTGGAGAGTATTGTGCAGTTAAAAGTAACTTAAGTCATAATATTGACTTAGTATTGCTCCATACAACTTTGATGATGTTCAAATCAAGGACTCGTCTGTGTCAAACTGGTCAAATATTGGAACCTGAAACAAACAAAATTCATCCCAACTCAAACACAGGAGCTCTGGGTGCTCAACTCAGGAGAAGCCACTTTTTTTTTATGACTGTTTGGACTCAGTGCTATTCTTACCTTGTCAATTTTCTACAATATAAATTCTGCAGAACAAGAACCATCTTGATACATATCTGCTATCCGCAGTAAACTTCTCATGTGACATGTATCATAGAAAGTCATATGATAACCGGGATGAATGGAAATATATTCTTTGTAACATAGCGCACTGCAAACCTTGCGTCTCAGTGGCTTGAATTTTGCATCTGTCTTCCTTCACCTGTTTATCATTGTGGTAATTTCTTACTTGGGCTGCCTGATCCATGCAAGTGGCAAGTTGTCACCAAAGAATTCAATAAATATTTCTATATCCATTTTTGTGACAAACATGGATGGAACTTCTGAAAACTCACAACACTAAAAACCAGTTGTAGCTGGGAAGTCATCAAACAGTAACCAGAACTCACTCAAAACCTCCCTCTTTCTCTTTCAACCAAATGAAAGTGAATACACTGGATAAAAGTGTCTGCAGTAGCCTTACAATTTAAGTAATCATTATTGTCATCTTAATGTTTAAAATAACAATCTACGACTTCCTGGAAGATAAGGCATTCCCATTATTTTGAATGAGAATCAGATTAGGCATTAAATGCACAAGTATTATTTTCTCCTAAGTTAAAAAGAGAATAAAGAAAAAAAAAAATCCTGTTTTACTGGTTTTCCTGTTTTACTGTAGTTTTGTCAGGGTACTACGCACCTTGCATAATAGCAGCATAAAATTAATTGCCTGATAGTTCAAATCCATTTTAATTTCTATATGGGTGTATAATTGACCTCTTGGCTGGCTGCAAAAAGCAGGAGCACAGTATAATTTATTATTTCTTATTATAAATAAAGAAATAATTTTTCTTCCTGTTTTTGTTTTTGGTAGTGGTTTTAATTCCAAAATCTCAGTTTTGGATTTCCTATAAAGCACATCTTCTCACACTTTATATTTTCAGTTTCCTATATTCTCCATTCTTTGTTTATTTTATCATAGACATAATTGTTTATTTTATCATAGACTATACTAAGTATATGTTCATCTACAATAACTTAATTGGTTGCAAGTTAAATGTCACGTTAGGCTTCTTTTGTACTCATTGGGAAGGTATATTAGTAGAGCATGATCCATATCAAGTTAAATTAGGCTCTCTGGAGATGCTCAATTCATTCTGTTAAATGGATAAGACCCAGGGGATTTAGGTATCTAGCTTTAAAATGTCTAAATCTACAAGAGATTAATGGTATTCTTTATTTATTTAATAATTTTTTTGAATAATCATGAGTATGATCTTTCCACATCAGACCCTAAAGTCATCACAATTGTTAAATTCTCATACTTTTCAAAAAATGTATTTCTTGTTCTGTACTTACTTTCTATCCAGACTTGTCACAACAGCCCATCAATTCTGCTCTAAATAGCAATTATTTTATGTCCTTGTCTTATCTGCTCATCATTTCCACCTCTTCATCAATAAAGCACTTTTCCATTTAACATTTTAATTTAATTTATTTTATTTTTTTATGACAAGTAAAATCAGCACATTCAACCTTTAACACGTCGATTCAGAAATAATAGATTTCAAAATCCTTGTTATTTTTTTTTCCTACTTTTGTTTGAAGAAGAAAACATTAAGGCCATTTTTAAGTGTAGAATAATTATTTAACTATCCCACTTCCACAGTAAAGAATCCAGATTGTTTGCACCATTGCTGTTGAAGTGTTATTTGCATCTCCCCATAAAATAAATAAATAAATAAATAAATAATTGCACCTCTTCAAAACCAGGCATCTTTCCTTGATACTGATACACCTAACCTGTTTAAACTCCAAACGCACATATAGAAGACTCAAAATCTATCAGCAGAAAACATGAAGACACACAGCAAGAAACCAGTCAGTTAGTACTAGGAAACATTTGCAACCAAAGCTATGAAATTACTGTCTGCATTATAGTTAATCAGTCAATGAATGTTTTCCTTCATTGTCTATGCATATAAAGCAGCTATGATTTTAGTCACCAGATGAATGAAAGAATTGCAGAAGCTGAGTTGAAAAAGCCATATGACATTGTCTTTAGTTGCCCAGTCAAGCAAATGATTATCAATTGAAAAACTACAGCTGCAGAGGAGCAGAATACCCATGTTCTGTGTTCTCTGCCCTGGAATACAATTAACATGAAAAATTGTCTTTGAGAGTAGAATGGTCACTCAAATTGAGTTACTCAAATCCAGATCCAGCTCCTGAAGGCAACTCCGTCTTATCCATAAAGGAGGAATGGAAAATGGTCCTTTAATAATGTAATTATTTACAGTGTTTCCTGCCCTTTCTTAGGGAATGCTTATTAAGAAAGATGTGATCCACTATCAGTTTTCCAACTATTTCTGATAGGATTGGTTTGGGCTAGAATGGGGCAGGTCTTTCCCACCACTTTCAGATGGATGCCAGATGTATGGTTTAGACAGACCCATTGCAGTGGTACAGTTCTGGTTGGTAAGACGTTTCTCGTTAGATGTCTGGGCCAGATGCTGACAAGACTGCAGGAGATGCCCATCAGATCGTCAGGGACAACAGTGATCCAAGACAAGATAGGACAGGTGCCATTCCCCAAGAAGCCCCTACACCCACCATACATCCATCTTCACAGCCACAGCAGAAGTGAAAGCTGTGTTTACACCGTCTCCCCGCAAGTAATGATGATCTTCCTATCACCACAGACATAGCAATGCTGGAAGGAACACAGCAGCCTACCACCAGAGAACTCAGAGCTCCAAAGCTTGCTGAATGCATTTGGAAAGGGTGAGGGGATCTACGTGCTTCTGAGTCATATCCAGCAGATACAAACTGTGGACTGAGGCTGTTGCTTATGCTGGAGCCTTCTCTGGAGCACATTAATCATTAAGGTTGGAAAAGGCCGCCAAGACCACCTGGTCCAACCATCCCCTTGCCACCAACATCACCCACTAAACCATGTCAATAAGCACCACATCCAACATTCCTTTGAACACCCCCAGGGATGGTGATGCCACCACCTCCCTGGGCAACTCATTCCAATGCCTGACTGCTTTTTCTGAGAAGAAATGTCTCCAATTTCCAACCTAAACCTCCCCTGGCGCAACTTGAGACCATTCCCTCTGGTCCTATCACTAGTTAGGTGTGAGAAGAAGCCAACGTCCAGTTCCCCACACCCTTCTTTCAGGTAGTCATAGAGAGCAATAAGACCTTCACTGAACCTCCTCTTCTCCAGACTAAAATCCCAGCATCTGGGATTTGTGGAGGCATTGCCTGGAACTCACTGAAAACACCAGATTTCCCTCCCATGGCACAGGCTGAGCATTGGAATGGGCTGCCAGGGAAGTGGTGGAGTCCCCTTCCCTGGAGATGTTTAAGAGGTGTGTCAATGAAGTGAGAAACAAAAGAAAGAAACTAAAAACACCTCTCCCCCCCTCCCCCCATCCACCCTTTTCTACCTCCTCCCCCCAAGCAGTGCAGGGAAACAATGAGGAATGGGGGCTGTGGTCAGTCCCTAACACTTTGTCTCCACCACCCCTTCACAGTCACTCTCTGCCCCTGCTCCACGTGGGGTCCCTCCCACGGGATGCCGTCCCTCCTGAACTGAGCCTGCGGGGGCTGCCCACAGGCAGCAGCTCTTCAAGAACTGCTCCCACACGGCTCCATACCACGGGGCCCATCCCCCAGGAGCAAACTGCTCCAGCCCGGTTCCCCACAGGAGGCAGCTCCCCCCAGACCCCCTTCTCCTGTGTGGGCTCCTCTCCATGGTCTGCAGCTCCAGCCCGGGGCCTGCTCCTGCGGGAGCTCTCCATGGGCCACAGCCTCCTCCAGTCCCCATCTACCTGCTCCACCAGGGGCTCCTCCACGGATCTCCTCCATGTGGGACCCAGTCTGCATGGCTGGTTCTCACTTCTCTTCCCCAGCAGCTGTTGCACAGCAGTTTTTTTCCCTTTCTTAAATCTGCACTCACAGAGGCACAACCAACATTGCTTATTGGCCCATCTCTGGGCAGCAGCAGCCAAGAGGCTGCAGCCCCTCTACTACCAAAACCTTGCCATGTAAACCCAACACAGAGTGGGCTGTGCCATGCCCACCTTGTCCTCAAACTGGTGTGGAGCAATCAGTACAGATAAACAGAGAAGTGGGAGAAAGGAGCTTGGGCTACCCTGTGGCTGACAGTCACTGACCGAGAGGACCCTGGAGAGGGGCCGGTGGCTAGTCCTGACAAGTTGGTCTGGGGGGGCTTACCATGCCTGCAGATGAGGCGAGCCTGAACAGAGCCCAGGAAACAGACTTCAGGAGATGCAGGAAGTCTGCTGGGGCTGCTAGGAGGAAGAAGTAACAACTGCAGAGCCCTTGGTATGGCATTGTTGGGTCTGCCAGGGAAAAGCTGGAGGCACATCGCTAGGCAGTTCTCATGGGTGCAGAGACTGAACTTCTGGCTTTTCTGCACAGAAATATCTGGGTCAACACATGCCTGGCAGCACAGCATGCATGCAGGACAAGGAAGAACAAATAACACAACCACTGAGCCTCTCTGAGGCTTGGGAAGTGTTCTTGAGAATCACAGCCCACAGGAACCTGCTCTGTCCCTGCTTTGCTGGGTGATAGGCAGGACTGAATCTGCTGGAAGGAGGCTTTATGGCTTTGGAGAGGAAGGAGACACTGTAGAAGTGTGTGCCACACAGGTGTCCCAGCAGGTGTGGGGCAAGAGAGGCTGGGGAAGGCTACGGCTGGTGTCAGAGGTTGTCTGTGCAGTGAGAGGTACTCAGACAGTGGCTGCAGTTGCTTCACAGCTATCACCAGTCCCTCTTCCTGTGGTCGCCTGTCACTTCTTTTGGATCAACATTGTCCTTATATTTCTCAGGACTCATCAGATCATATAGCTTAATGGAGAATTTCCCCCCAAAAATGAAAACAAAAACAAACAAACAAACAAAATCTAACATAACTTTTTCCTAATGTAGATTTTTTTAAGAGCTATTCCTGCACTGTATATGTGGCTTCCTATATTACTGTGACCCTGTATTGGAGCATCCTGAATTTGAGAAGTTCTTAGTCTCTGACAGTGACACTTCTGTCACACTTACAGTCAGGAGTTCTGCTGCTGTCTCTGAAATGTCACCTTTTCAAAGTTACCTTGGGAACTGAATTTTAAAAGAATTTAAAGTTGTGTGGAATTGCAGATGGAAATCTTCACATGTGTGAGAATGCATCTCCTAAGTTGCTAAATAACTTTTAGAAAGTTTGTCAATCAATGATTTAGGAATCTGGCATCCACTGAAAGTAAGTAGAATATATTCAGTTTTACTTTCTGCCTTATCAGTTGTATCTAGATTCATAAGCTTATTTCCGTTTGTGTTGGTAGAATCTAAGAAGCTAATCCTTTGCATACAGTTAACACTAATCAATCAAACTTCTGAGTTTGACATGAACTGTAACTACTGGTTATTTTCTTGGATAGCTTCAGAGTCAGTCACATAATATAAACCTGATATCAATGCACCACAGCAGTCAGCAGCACTGAAGTGAGAAAGTCACAGTCTGGTTATTTAAAGAGGTGGTTGCCATGTGTCTAATAGTTTATTAGCTATCATTTCATTAAAATTCAGCATATTCAGCAGAGTTTAAATTTATTTAACGATCAGCCAGATTTGTACCATCTGTAGCATATTTTTTAGCACTACAGTGGCATCGTCTGTACTGCAAAATATATAAGTTTACCCACTCACTCAAACAATCTGGTATAAACTTTTATGTATGACTGAAAAGAAAAACGATCCCTCACATACATGCAAAAACTTTGCACTACAAGAAATATCTATTTGCATCCAAGAAATACAGTACAGTTTGGGCTTCTACTTTATTAGTTAGGTGACACAAGAAATTATAAACTTTTTTTCAGAGACAAAAGTTTCAAAGAGCAATTTTGTTCATCAGCATAACAGCACAGTTCTTTTATGCATACATCTTTTTTGAACTCTCAAGAATCTGATTTTTAATTAGCCACACATCGGATCTGTGGATGTGGATGCTTGCTTCGTCCTGTGGCTTTTACTCCTAAAATCTAATATTGAAATTTATTAGTTCACCTTTTCTGCAGCAATGGATTATCTGATATAGAAATGTTTGCTTGCAGTGAATACTGTCTGCTAAATGAGCAAGCTGTGTTGCTTAAAGATGCATCAGGCATACTCTGAGTTTACTTATTGCACCTGCCTTTCATGAGGACACCATTTTAAACCAGTGTCAATGTTAACAGACATCACTGATCTGTCATGTAACTATAGCTTTTAGTGTTCTACAGACGCTACACAATAGGTGGGAAACACACAAAGTCACAGAATGGTTCTTGTAACATGAAAAATGACCACCTGAGCAATCTGCTATGGATCTTTCACAATATATCGATGCATTAAGTAGTACAAGCAAGGATGATTTCAAAAGATAGATCTGTAGATAAACAAAAAGTATATTTGGTGAAGTTATGGATTGTTCAGTCTAGTTAGGGTGAAAAAAATGATTCTGGCATTTTGATTAAGCTTTATTCTGAATAAAATAACCCCTCCCCCAGTGGTTAAGCTAAATAAAGTATATCAAAAGCCACTGAGTTGTATTGCTATGGTAACCCACTGAACCACTGAAATAATAATTGTGTTCCTGACATTATACGTAAAGATTCATTTTCCCTCCAAAATACTTACAGATGTACTTAATTTTTTTTCCACAACCCTTTCCACAAGTCAAGGAGAAAATCAATTTTCTCTAACCTCTCAGCATTAAATCTACTGATTTTTCAGATTATATTCTACATAGGTTTGTTTGTGTAATTTCACGTTAAAAGTCATGATCTTTAAACCGAACAGAGTAAAAGCTATGGAAGACATCACCTTAAGTTAAAAGTCACATGTTCTAGGAAGGACTGAAAACAAAATTGATGTGTGAATGGTGAACTGCATCTAGACACATAGACACAAGATCAACTGTGACTGTGCCTGCCCTGAAACATCTAAAATCCAATAAACATGCTCACAGGACTTGTTGAATTGAAATCTAAATCTGAAGAACATATTCATCTTCCACGAGCAAAACTATATTTTTCTGTAATTGCATTTTACTGAGTTTAAATAGAATCCATTTAAAGACAGAAGTGTGGTACCCTTGAAGTTGGTTTCTATGATCTGTTTCAGAAAGGGGACGCTACTCATATTTTCATGCTGACTTAGTTCTTCAGGAAACAATTTGTGTATTTTAAGATATTGATGGGGAAGACAGTTTCATGAATTTTGCCAGAAAAGTATTTATATTTTGATTCAACTTATCACATTGTATACGGAAACTGCAGAGAAAGACTGGAAATCGATTTTTGCTGTCTTTTTGATTGTGCTTTTTTTGGAATCAAATGTAAAACCAGTGAAGGATCTCACTGGTATGAGACAATGCCTCCGCACTGAGTTCGTATTATTATCAGGACTGTTTATGGGTTTTATTGAGTGAACCCATGTTTTTTAAAAGTTAAAAGCCTAAGTTTTTACTGCAATTCCTGGAAAAGGTATCTTGTTTCCTAGTAAAGATTATAAATCATAAGCTTCTTCAGGCTCTGAAAAACTAACTGCTTTTAGGGAATTAATCTTTATAGGAAGAAACCCTGATTCAGAACCCATACTGCTTGTTTATTTTACACTTACAGTACAGTAGCCTAACCATGTACAGAGAAAACCCTAAAATCTGTGCCACATACTATAGCTGGTGTTAGGGAAATGACACCAGACAATTTTATTGACTCTGGAAATTATAGATCCCCAACAGGCTAGGCAGGAATGTAAAAGGAAGGAAAAGGAAGGAAAGGAAGGAAATCAGTATATCTTGTCATGTTCCATGAATTTAATTTCAGCTCCGGGCAGAGAACAGAAACTTGAGTGTCAGGCAAATAGAGATGCCTGATATTTCACACTGTGACCAGTGTGAATCCACAGCCCAGTCCCTCCCTGAACAGCTTCAGTGGAAGTTCTGGATATCCAGTAACTGTCCAAACTTTATAAGCTTTATAAGCAATTTTCCACCTTGTAAATAGAATTATGTTGTTTCATTGATTTATTTGAGAATTGTATGTTCTGCATTCAAATATAATCTATTTTTTTAGTATTTATTACTGCATTACCAGTTATCAGTCTGATGTTCACTTTGTGAAATGGCTTCTGAAATCAAGCCACATTACTTCCAATTTAAAGAATAATTGGAATTGGAAGTACATTTGAATCTTGCCAACAATATCAATAGAAGTCTTTACAAATCTGTCAGATTATTCTCAAAAAAAAAAATAAATAAAATAAAATCTGGATGCCTAGACCTCTTTTCTTTTCCCATATTCAGTGTACACAGCTCCATCGTTGACATTTATTTTGCTATGACAAGTACATGAAACCTACTTTCAATGTCAAATGCATTCCCCTTCTATACAGTTCACTACAACCAGCTCAACTTGAGAAAGTTAAGTTTTTAATTTTCACTCCACCTCAATTATGGCAATCTGTATTTTCACAGCTTCTAGAATTTCACTTATTTCTTTAACATCACCACCTTTTAAAAGCTGGAAATATTTATTTCATTTGGAGCCACACCTAAGTCTCTCTACATGATACTCAATGCAAAACAATACCATTTCTTTTATTACTGTAGTCATATTGATGTGATCAAAGGCCAAACATGAAAAGTTTAAGTCTGCATAAACACTAGTTATACCCTTTTTTTTTGTGTTTTTCTTATACAGATATTTTTCAGTGACCACATTCTCTCCCTTCACGTTACTTCCAACACCTTTCTTATGGTTTTGATTCATGCCCTAGAAGTTACAAATATATACCAGGCTGTATCAGGAAGAACTCACAGCAATTATGGTTGTACAATCTATAAGTAACAAGAAGTTTATAATTATATTTTGACAGCACCCAACACAAAATTCAAATGAATGGTGTGGCTACCATTTTTGTAATATGTATCCTGGGAATCTATCTTTATGCTCCTGACAATGCAATCACTACAATAAATTTCCTTTTGGTTAACTAGAAGCCTAGTAATTTTACATGCACTGGAGTAGATTAAGAGACCTTTGAAATCAACGAAAGCTTTCCAGCAGACTAAATAAGCATTTAATTGGGGAGTCAGAATGCATATTACTGTCAATTTGCTGTCATTTGTACCTTGAGCAGTATATATTTATATATATTTTCAAGGAGATGTGTTAAAAAAATAAATTATCTGGATGGTCCTGACTGACTAGTGGGTGTTTTGTTATTGTTTGTCTGTTTGTTTTGTTTTGTTTTGTTTTGTTTTCCCTTAAGCAGTAAAGAAAAGACATTCTGGACACACAATGTGGTTAACTATCATACCACCTAGTACCAGGGACACCTTGAAATATTAGCAGGAGAGAGCATAAGCATCTCTGATGCAGGCTTTTGCTGATTCCTTGGGGCCATGTACTAAATTCCACTGCTGCCTGAATCACTTTTTGACTCTTATTGATTTGTTCACTCAGCTCTTATCAGTGTTGTGCTGACACTTGCCATGTGCTACATAAGCACAAGAACTTGCTAATATTGTGGGTTTTATCTCAAACTGTTATCAGATTATGTGCTCATTTTCTGAGGAAGAACTGTTTGTCTATGGCAAGAGCATCACCTGCTGTTGGATGAGGAATCAACACTGCAATTTCCTGAGGAGCTGGCTAAATGCTTATGGTGTTTTTCAGAGTAGCTCAGCTGAATATGCAGATAAGATTTGAGGAAGAAGATCAGATGAGTTATACTGAACTCTATTAAAAAAATAAAAAATAAAATAAAATAAAATATTGCTATACGTACACAGGACCAAAGTTCCAGAGTTTGTGGCTGGCAAAAATCCACACAATAGCCAAAAGATGCAATACAGTTTATTATCACTCTAGAGCCAAACAGTCCCCAAAGTTGCAGGGGAAGCCCCAGGAGCCCTGCCAGGACAAGGACTCCACCTGATGCTGTGGAGCATCAGCCCGTAGTCTACTTAAAGGGCAGCAGTTATCTAACCTATCCTGCATATTCATGTCTAGAGCTCATGGTCATGGCAGGCAGTGCAATAGGACAGCAGCTGCCCTGAGTGATCAGGAGCCAGGTCTGAGAAAGTTAATCACAGAATCACAGAATCACAGAATTGTAGGGGTTGGAAGGGATCTCAAAAGATCATCGGGTCCAACCCCCCTGCCATTTGTTGCGCAGATAACCTATCCAGAGAGTTGTGCTGTCTTGCTGGGGCACGTGTCAGAGATGTTAGGAAGTAAGTAAATGGTAAAAGGAAGACTAGGGATAATGTGGGTCCCTTGCTGAATGAGGGGGGTGTCCTGGTAATGGGAGACGCCAAGAAGGCAGAAATACTGAATGCTTTCTTTGCTTCAGTCTTTGCTTCAAGGCCTCCCCACCGGGACTCCCCGACACTGGCAGGAGGAGAAACGGTCTGGGAAATGGAGGGCTCCCCCCCCAGTTGACGAGGGAGTGGTTCAAGAGTGTCTGAGTGGGCTCAACACACACAAATCCATGGGTCCCAATGAGATGCATCCACGTGTGCTAAGGGAGTTGGCAGAGGTGATCGCTGAACCGCTCTCTATCATCTTTGAAAGGTCCTGGAGAACAGGAGAGGTTCCTGAAGACTGGAGGATAGCCAGTGTCACTCCGGTCTTCAAGAAGGGCAAGAAGGAGGATCCAGGAAACTATAGGCCAGTCAAGCTCACCTCTGTCCCTGGAAAGGTGTTAGAGCAGCTTGTTCTGGATGCCATCTCCAAGCAATTGGAAGAGAAGAAGGTTATGAGGAGCAGTCAGCATAGATTCACCAAGGGGAAGTTGTGCTCGATCAAACTTGTTGCCTTCTATGATGGCATCAGCAGCTGGTTAGATGCAGGGAGAGCAGTGGATGCCATCTACCTTGACTTTAGCAAAGCTTTTGATACTGTCTCCCATGACATCCTGATAGCAAAGCTGAGAAAGTGTGGGATAGAGGGATGGACAGTAAGGTGGGTTGAGAACTGGCTGACTGGCTGAGCTCAGAGGGTGGTGATCAATGGCACAAAGTCCGGCTGGAGACCTTTGACTAGTTTTGTTCCCCACGGGTCGGTGCTGGGTCCGGTCTTGTTCAACATCTTCATTAATGACCTTGATGAGGGCATAGTGTCTGCCCTCAGCAAATACGCCAATAACACAAAGCTAGGAGGAGTGGCTGACAAGCCAGAAGGCTGTGCTGCCATTCAGTGAGACCTGGACTGGCTGGAGAGATGGGCAGGAAGAAAGCAAATGAGGTTTAATAAGAACAAGTGTAGAGTCCTGCACCTGGGAAGGAACAACCGGATGTTTCAGTACAGGCTGGGGGATGACCTGCTGGAGAGGAGCTCTGCGGAGAAGGACCTGGGGGTCCTGGTGGACGACAGGTTGACCATGAGCCAGCAGTGTGCCCTTGTGGCCAAGAGGGCTAATGGGATCCTGGCGTGCATTAAATGGGGTGTGGCCAGCAGGTCAAGGGAGGTGATCCTCCTCCTCTACTCTGCCCTGGTCATGCCTCACCTGGACTACTGTGTCCAGCTCTGGGCTCCCCAGTACAAAAAGGGTACTGCACTCTCTACAAAAAGAGTACACTGCACTCTTTCCAGGATCTCCTGGAAAGAGTGCAGTGGAGGGCCACAAAGATGATACGGGGCCTGGAGCATCTTTCCTATGAAGAAAGGCTGAGAGACCGGGGTCTGTTCAGCCTAGAGAAGAGAAGACTGAGAGGGGATCTCATCAATGTGTATAAATACCTGAGGTGTGGGAGACAGAGGGATTTGTCCAACCTCTTTTCAGTGGTTTGTGGGGACAGGACAAGGGGTAATGGCCACAAGATGGTGCACAGGAAGTTCTGCACCGACATGCGAAAGAACTTCTTCACAGTGAGGGTGACAGAGCACTGGAACAGGCTGCCTAGAGAGGTTGTGGAGTCTCTTTCTCTGAAGATATTCAAGGCCCGTCTGGACGCCTACGTGGGCAGCCTGCTCTAAGGAACCTGCTTTGGCAGGGGGGTTGGACCCGACGATCTCTTGAGGTCCCTTCCAACCCCTACAATTGTGTGATTCTGTGTGATTCTGTGAAGATATGATTGGGCACTTGAAATATGCCAGACAGTGATAAACAGTAACAGTCCTTAGCTGATCACATTACTCTTTGCAGAGCCTTTTGCAATGGTTCACACAATATACACACAACTTCATCAGTAAATAAATCAATAATAATAATAATAAAATCATATATTGGGATCTTTGGTGTCATTTTTACTCAGAGAAAGATGAATATTTTCATGTTTAGGACTATAATTTCCTAAAGTACCTAACAAGGCCCAGTCCATCCTATGAACAGCTTGTAAGGTATTGTGGTGGTTTTACCCAATTGGACATATGAACTCCACCACAACCGGTCTCTCACTCCCCCTCCTCAAAGGGAAAATGGGAGAAAATATGATGGGAAGGACTTAAGGGTTGAGATAAGGACAGGGAGATCACTTACTTACCATGGACAACACAGACTAGGCATAGGGAGATTAACATAATTTATTATTTATTACTAACATGAGCAGTGAAAAGCAGAATGAAAACACCTTCATTCCCATCCACCCTCTTTCACCTCCTCTGGCCAAGCAGCACGGGGGAATGGGGAATGGGAGCTGTGGTCAGTCCTTAACGCTACGTCTCCGCTTTGTCTCCACCATCCATCCCTTCATGGTCCCCCTCTACAAGAAGAGCCAGAGGGTAGACCTGCGGAACTATAGGCCTGTTAGTTTAACATCAGTGCCAGGGAAGCTCATGGAGCAGATTATCTTGGGTGTCATCATGCGGCAGTTGCAGGACAAGCAGGTGATCAGGCCTAGTTAGCATGGGTTTATGAAGAGCAGGTCCTGCTTGATGAACCTGATCTCCTTCTATGACAAGGTGACACGCTTAGTGGATGAGGGAAAGGCTGTGGACGTGGTCTACCTTGACTTCAGTAAGGCATATTGCAGGAGCCAAGGTATTGGTATCTCAAGCTCTGGTCACAATAATTATATTTCTGTTTTTCTTTTTCCTTCCCTTCCCTCCCCAGTTCAGATAGCTTACAGCCATCTTTGTTTTTTTCCATCCAGCAATGCTTTCTGTGATTTAATCCCCATATACATACATGCTGACATTGGAGGATGTCATGAGGAAGAATAACAAAATTAATTTGCAGAACACCATGCTTAGTATGTCACTTAAGCTCTTGAGGACAGAGTAGTATATAGAATAAGCATTAAGTGTGAGTACAAAACAGTGGAGAGGGGAGGAGAGAAAAGCCATTTGCAGAGGAGTGTTAAATGAATTTTAAAATTAAAAATATATATATTAAAAAAATGTATTTAGAAGCAGAATCCTTAGTCTAAGTCTTGCAGTACAGGACCAGAGAGAAGAGTATTAAGAATTAGTACTGTCTTTTTTTGACTATCGTGCAGTCATGTTGAGGTTTGCTTTCACTTTTTTACATCTTTTTGGGTGAGAGATTTGGACAAGAGGGGATACATTCAGACAAAATCAGCGTAATGGTCAGAAGAGTTGGGTAATGGGGAAACTTTAGAAGGTTCAAATTATATAGGTTGGCAACGAGAAATCTAACGAGATTTATGAGAAGAGTCTAAAAGCGTTAGAATAAATAAACCCAACAATAGTAGGAAAAATAATTAGCTCCTGCAGGTGTAGCATAGCTATGATTAATAGCATTTTAATAGCAGTAAAAGTGAAAATTTAGGCAGAATGCCGGCAAAAGTAATCTTACTCAAAATAGTCTAAGCATCTGTCCCCTCAAAAAGAAACCATCCAAGAGAGGATGCAAAGAGTAGGATTCTTCTCACATGATATTGGGCTGTTTAAATGTTAGACATCTAGTGCAAATTAGTCCCCTAACCTGCCCTGCTTAGCAGAGGAAGTTAGGAGAGAGGCACTTAAAAGAGAGGTCATACTCATCTAAAACCTGAATTTCTCTCTCTTTACCAAGGATGTAAGGGGAGCTGAATTGACTAGCTTTGACTTTGAGATCAATCCTAGTTTGAAAAGTGATCACATAATGATCACACAATCAGTGATGTTGTGATGTTTCAGAAATTATTTAGGACACCCTTCTAAGGTAAAACCCTGATGTGACTGAAAACTAGCAGGTAACATGGAGGTTTATTAGCATCTAAATACTGGTGACAGTGGAGGACTATTTTAATTTTCCAACAGGCCTGACTATGGCAATCAAACCATGCACACTTCATCATCTTTTCTGCAGGACCCACGATCAAATCTTTCCCACTTACTTTAATGAGGTTTATTTCCTTTTTTTTTTTTTTTTTTTTTTTCCAATTGTTATATTTGTACATTGATTCATATTCACTCAAACAGATACGAAAAGGAAAAAGGTAGCTGACAGCAGCAAATCGTTGCCACGCATTTATGACAGAAATCCTGCAGTGAATGTTTTGGGGATAATCTATCCACTTGCAAAAACACCATATTGGCTCTTGCCGTCAGTCAAACCAAGGTCGATTTTGTTATTTACAACATTTCCCTTAAGGTTATTTATTATTATTATTGTTGTTGTTGTTGTTGTTGTTGTTGTTGTTGTTGTTATTGTTATTATTACTACTATTATTATTAATTTTCTTAATAGCTTTGTGTTTCTGTGGATCCATGTAAATATCAAGGCCTCTTCTCCTCCATTTGATATTTTACAACCCTGGCTAATATAAGACTATGGAAACTGCATTTGGTTTCAACATTGTTGGGCTCTTCACTACACTTGGGATCTCTCTTCCTTTGGTAGTTTGTTTCGGTAGCCAGGCTTATTGTGCCCTGTGCATTTTTATTTTTGTTTGTTTGCTTGTTTTTTAATTGTCTGATCTAAATCACTAGAAGGTATAAATTCTTACTGAATTAAACTGATTATGCTTTTCACAAGTGGTTCTCTGCTAAACAGTCTTGAAGAAATTGAAGACTTTTTGCATTTTATTTTATTTTATTTTATTTTATTTTACTATTTTATTTTATTTTATTTTTTATTTGACAGGGTTCCTAAGTGGTACTGCAGTAAACCACCAGGTGTTAAGTACTTTTTTCCCTGTCTGCAGCTCCTTTACAATGTTCGTGTAAGCCACCCACCCCAACTGTGACTAGCTCAGTACTGTTTTACATTTAACGCCTTACTTCCTAAAGGGTGTTGACTTTCTTTTATACACAATTTCTTATATACCTATTACAGTCAACCAATTACTTTGTCCAAAACCACAAAATGAGGCGTTCTTCTAGTACATACCAGTAACATTACTAACAGCAAGCTGTTTTGTTTGTTTGTTTCTGTGTTTAAGAGGAAACACAGCAAGTTACTACAAATGCAAATTTCTGATCTATGTGAACTTAATGATAGATCTACCAGTTTCACTGAATTGAAGTTGACAAGGAAACTTGCATACCTTTCTTTTAATCTTAAAACTTTGTTTTCAATTTGCTCTTTTCACTGAGCACATACACATGCCAGAAACTAAACACGTCAAGTGTCTATAAAATAGAGAAGCAAAATATGTATAATGCCACATACACAGTAAATGATCTGCAGTGTGGGCAGTTTTTGACTGGGGGAAGAGTATTAGAAAAACTTTTGCTTTCCCACCATTCTCATTCGCTAAATTTTTGCATGTCTTCAGTAGAATTAGTGACAAGTGATAAAAACCAACATGCTCTTGTCACTTCAACCTTTTACATTATAAAGGTTTCTTCAAGCTCCTAAGTATTCAAAAGCAAAGATTCTCGTGACATAATGAAATTAAACTTCTTTAGGAACAGTGCAACATTGCTTCATCATAAAATAAATTCTTAGTGTAAACACTGCAGCTTTGAGGAAACGACCTTTACAGAGTTCTCTCCACTAGAGGTCTCTAGAGAAATACAAGTTAACAATATTCAGAAATTAGCAGGACTTTTCTTTCTGATACTATATATATTTTGTGGAAGATAAAAATCAATACTTTTTCCCTACTTGTCCTATTTATTTATTTGGATAGGTTTCTTCTGCTGGATAACATTTTCTATTACTACAATAATTGTTAGATATAATTCTGTGTTTTATGCACTTTATAATAGTATTTTCTACATTTTTAGTTAGATTTTCAACACCACACCTCTTAGTAAGTATTATATTGTACAAAGCATTTAGCCAAAGGGAAAGAAAGCTTTGTGGGAAAGCTTAGTAAGCCACCTTACTAATAAAGACTAAAATTAAATGCTAATGATCAAAGGTGAAGAAACTGTGGATAAACCTGAACAGTATGTTAGCCTGAAAATTAGAAAATGGTAACTCCGGTGTGCTATTCAGCGAGCCATTATCTCACAGGCAAAGTAAATAAATAAATAAGGGGGGCTGGCTTCATTATTTGTTTTTATATCCAAGCTAACATAAACATAAATGTGGAATGGCATTCATGTAGTTGGTTTGTTTTTTTCTTCTTGATGCTTTTTTTCTTCCTTAAGTTTTTAAATGATAAGTTGGTGCATTTTCCATTATTTGAAGATTTTCAAAATAGACAGAGATAAGCTTTGTCCATTCTGGCCCCTGTGGTTTTTATACAACTCACCATAGCAAGTTATTCAATAGGTTAGAGATTTATCAGAAATTCAAACATGATCATTATTTTTCTTCATGCTATTTTATTTCCTTGAACTTTATGTCAGTACTTACTCATTTTTAGTAACATTTACATCATTAAATAGAATGTAGTCACTAAATTTTCTACAAGGTTTACTGTCAATTATTCTTTAATCTAATTATTTAGTATTTGCATATTTCTTTAACACCATTTTCTGTACTGTCCTATCACCTCTGCCACCATATCTGACACTAAGTTTGACATGGAGCAATACTTCAGATTTTTGTTTATTTATTTATTTATTTTATTTATTGTATTTATTATTTTATATATTTATATATATTTATATATATATTATATTATATTTATTGTATTTATTATATTTATATATTTATTTATTTTATTTATTTATTGTATATACCTTTGAAGTGGAAAGGCTAGTTTTTTAAGATTAATGTTCATTGCTTATATGGAAGTATAAACTTGAATGGTTTTAGGATTATTATTTGATGCCATTATGCCTAGTTCCTATCATAATCAAAAACAATCAGTGACAGAGAAGATACTATTAATAAGAACTACCAGTGTAATAATTAAAGCCTTCTCTATCTCAGCACTCACTCCAACCCTCAGTGAGATAACTACATTAACAAATGGGGTTCTCTGTGATCTGAAACTGATTAACTAATCAGAAAGATGGAAAAATATGGAAATACTTGCCCTGTTCATGTTCCTCCTTCTTTAATTGCAGTACATTGCGTTGTATATGACAGGAGCTCAGTGTGTGTAGCAGCATTAATTTTTACTCATTTTTTGGTGTTACATGGTTAAATGTGGAAGAGAAGGACAAGAGCTATGATGAGCGGTTGGAGACTCAAGAGGGTGACACTCCTGAGAAGATGGGTTACTGTGACAGTGCTGTGACTTTCTCAAGTTTATCAAGTTACTTTAATGGTAACTTCAGTTTATCTTTTTTTTTTTCTTTTCTTTTTCTTTTTTTTTTTTTTTCCTTTTTCATTTGTAGAATGAGAACTGCAAAGTGTAATCAACCAAGGCCAATTAGCATCTCTAAATGTCATAGCAAGGTATCTAAGGGGTGGTATTTCTTGCAGTATTTTTCTGCAAAGACCAGAAAGAGGTAAAAAGCTTTGAGATGAGTAGAAGGAGCACAGCAGTGACATTCTCCTACAACTTCTAATGCTATGTCATATAGTTGACCCATCACCTCCATGAGCTGTCTGAAGGTGATGATTTCAGGCACGGAGTTTTCCTGAATTCACACACAGCCATCAGCTATCTTGAGTCATTTGTAGGTAGGATGATACAGACTGCAGTAAAAAAAAAAAAAAAAAAAAAAAAAAAAAAAAAAAAAAAAA
>NC_048893.1:179118251-179120417 GCF_011077185.1 Oxyura jamaicensis
AAAAAAAAAAAAAAAAAAAAAAAAAAAAAAAAAAAAGTTTTTCTACCTTTTAACCAAATGTCCATGTTCTGGACCTTAGAAACTGTGAAGATATGCCCTTAATCATTAACTGCCTATATACCTATGCCTAGTTATAATCCTCACCTATAGTGTATAGTGGGACACATAGGAAATAGCCAGTATCTCTGGTCACTGCTTGTTGTCCCATTTTTCTTTGTTCTGTAATGGGAGGTTGGTCCCAGGTGTGTCAGCCCAATACAGCATCCATTTCCACATCCATTCCCATATTCACATAACCACTCTCCCTGATATGGGGGAATAAGCTACAGCAAAGTACTGTCATGAAAACTGATATATTTTCACAAAGATCTGAAATTATCTACAGACTATACCTTGAAATTGTATTCATATGAGAACACTTTTATGTGAATGGCAGATTTTTCTCCTTGATGTGAACATTGCAAACTCCTGGACTGCAGTTCAAACACTGACTGTCCCTGGAGCATTAAGACTGTCACTTCACTTTTCTGCCTCAGTTCCCACATTTGCAGCTCAGAATTATATTTTCTATTTGCTTCCTGAGAGGCTCCCAACAAGCGACTAAGGGGTATAGGTATATATTATAATTTCCATTTACTTGGTGATTTTTGTATGACTATATAAAGCTCTAAATAAAAGCATTATGCGACAGTACATGTTATTATTAGAATTAAAATACATATTTAAACTAATAGTGCAGCTGCTTCATAATCAGAATATACGTTCATACAGCCTTCTTTTCCTGAAGACAATAAAAGCTGTTCCAGATTATTGACAGGAGATTATTGTTTGGAACCTCCACCAACTTCACTAGTTAAACAACTCAGAGTTGATAACTATGAGGACATGGAAAACAAAGGAAAGCAATGCAGTTCTTATGGGAAGAAACTTCCTCTGGGTTTGAACAAAGCCACACATAATGATCCTGACTTCTGGATGCTTCAGTGCTAAAAATACCAAATCATAAGTCGAAGTCTAAACTTCCCAAACTTTTTCTGCTGTTGTGTCAGCAGAATAAAATGCTAAGCCTTCTGTAATGAGGAAGAAATTAGTCAATCAGGGATAAAAAAAGAACAGTTTATGTGACTAATCTATGGTATTAATTTAGGTTACTGAAGTTGGCAGCCAAAGCAGCTGTTCTAATGAGGGTGGTACAAAGTTTCAGGTTGATCCTGTAGTTCCCTCCCACCACTTTCCAGCATGTATATAAATTGTTAGCTCTCCAGACCCTTTGCCAGTTCTCTCTTCTGGACTTGTCAGAAGCAACAGAGGACTAAAGATGAAGATCTTTTTCTTATTCACCTTTTCTACTATTTTCTTGTCTTCTTTTGAACAAGCATCTGCATCTGCTCACTATGACAAGATTTTAACTCATAGTCGAATAAGGGCACGCGACCAAGGGTAAGTACATTGTATATATTTGCAATTTAAGTATGGGTTTCTTAATAGCTATTCTATCCTTTCTTCTCACATTATATGAAATGTGTTTTGTTTTGTTTTGTTTTGTTTTTACTATGCATTGTTACTATCATTCAAGAATAATTTTCTTTCTTAATTAATTTTATAAGAACTGCTCCTGAATTAAGAGTTTCCTGAGGAGTTTTAAAAAAGAGTCAAATTATGGTTAAACTTCTTAAAACATGTAAAAAAATAAAATCCCCACTTCTCGATGAATAAAACACATACATTTTAGAATCATTTAAGTTAATTACAGTTCATGATTAATATAATGGGACATGGGGTGTGTTTAATATACATTTTAAAATATTTGGATAGAATTGACACCTATTCCACAACATTTACTCTCTTTATTCTATCCTAATGAAAATCATAAGCTCTACTTTCTGACACGGGAAAATACACTAGGAGTCCTTTGTAAAACTTCTGTTCCTGCTAGAGTAATGCAGCAAGCTGCTCAGCAGGGTGCCCAAAAGACAATGTTTCCAAGCCAGTCTGCTCAGAGACATGGAACTAATTTGAACAGCTGGTGTCAGGGAAACGCATGTGTCTAAACGTATTTTCTTTCAGTCTTTTAAGTAAAAAAAATGTTCTGGGAAAAGAATTGTTCACCATCCTGTCCTTCTTACTGAATTCTACCCCCCCCCCCCCTCCCCCTACAGGCCCCCC
>NC_048893.1:179120817-179168542 GCF_011077185.1 Oxyura jamaicensis
GTGTGTGTGTGTGTTTTAAATAGAAGGAGTTGTCTGGCTTCCCATTGTTGTAAAGCATGTGTTCTAACTTTTGAACTGATTAACTTCTGTACTGCAAAAGCATATGAATTAGTGACAAAACACCTTTGCTCCATGGAATTTGCTCTTAAGAAATTCCTCTACACCACCATGCTAAGAAAAAGTTTTCCTTGTTTGAAATCTGTGACTCCTTTTATTTACATGCCAATTACCCTTTGGTCCCCAGTAATTCCCAGAATGTTTACTTAGGCGCCTGCGGTACTGCAAATGGTTTGTAATCAAAATAACTGATTGATTTACAGAAGACAGGGTTCCCTTTTACATAAAGAACCAGTCACTTTTCTTCACTATCTCCCCATGACCTTCAGCTGCACAGATGTGTGCAAGAAAAAAAAAACTTTAATAAAAAAGAGCTTGATGGTATTCACAGCTCAGTCCCTAGTGGCTTGTAATTAATTCACTTCCCAGGAGGAAGGAAGAAATGTAAGGCATATTGAGACAGAGGGTCAGGACAGAGCAAAGGGGGATCATCTGTCCCTACCAGGAGGGTGGGCTTGCTAAGGATCCCAGCTGGGTAGTCCCAGGAGCTTGCACTGTAGTTGCTTCAATGCACACCTGCCCTGGCAACTGAACCCAGATGTTGGTTTCTTACTCTTGCTTGGTAGGAACTGTGTTTACTGCTATTTTATATAATGTTTTTCCAAAGATGAACAAAAATTCCTTTTTAAAATGTTTCTCACTCCCACCCACAGCCCCAATGTCTGTGCCCTTCAGCAAGTTATGGGAACGAAAAAGAAATACTTCAGCACCTGCAGAAACTGGTACCAGGGAGCCATCTGTGGAAAGAAAGCGTAAGTATCTGCTGTTTCCAAACATTCATTGAGATGGGATAATGTACTGTTAGAAAGGTCTTATTTTCTCAGTGCAAACAAAATACTTGTTTCTAAAGCAGAGGCAGGAATAATTAACTTCATAATTTTACAGTGTTACAGCATCCCTTTCCCTAAAACCACCTCTAAAAACACTCAAATAACTGATTCAATGATTGCTGCCAAAAATAATCACAAAAGGCATAAAAATGAAAGAATGGTATGCAGCACTTTTTAAATTCAGTGGGCTTCAAATCATTAGTTTCAGGAATAGTTCGAGTTAAGTTTTTGTAGCTCTCTTTTAAACACGAGGAGAGGAGAGGTTAAGTGTCCTACCCAAAAACACAGAGGGATCTAAGAAGCCAGTTGTGGAAAGAACTCAGCACTATCCAGCAGAGTTGAGTGCTTAGACCACATCTTTCCACAAAGAAAAGGAAAATATATATACATATATATATATATATACTTGAGGACACAAAATAAGTCCAGGTGAGTTTGACATTCTTTTGGAATCTGTGTATAAATTTCAATTTTTAGTTTTTCTGATAATGCAAGCCATTGCCTTTTCATGTGGAAAAAAAGTCAGTAGTATTGGTCACTACCTCTGCATCAGCCACAGAGTGGTTTCAGAGTAAGAACACACTCAAAAACTCCAGACAGAACTTGGTCTGCCCCACTTGCCATGTTTAAAATTGAGTTAATTTAACAGCAACTGACATTGTTTACCCAATGCATTAAACTAATATTTTTCCAGTGTACCACATTTTCTCTTGCTGTTACTCAATTACTTGGATAACTTTCCCAGCAGTTGTCAAAGGAAGTTATTATTTCTGCTTTGCCATTATTCTCTTACAGGGTTCAGATAGGTTTGAGGTGACATTTTCAGAACAGCTCAAGAGAACAGGGAGTCTAGGCTTCCTTTGCAACTCTGTGATAGGATATGATTGTATATCCAGAGTCTCATTTTATAAGCCCATAAGAAATCTTCCTCATATTTGTGTAGTGTTCAAGTACACAATTTTAATAGTCACTCAGAGATCATGTGCCCTAAGACATAGATACTGAGTTACATTGATACAAGGTGCATATTACATGCATGAGAAATTTAACTCCTTTTAAAGTAAGATAGGTGTTTAAAACATACCTATATAACCTCAATCACTGTTTCAGATGTTAATGAAAAGTGAAAGAAAGATTCTTTGTTTCCAGGCCAAATGATTCCTTCAAGGAAATTAATATGGAAGAAAAATAATGATTAACAGTACTGATCACATAAGCCAAAGATGGCTCCCTTTATAAAACAATCATATTCTTAGTTCTTCTTGAGCATGATCCCTATATGTTTTAATGTAAAACTGATTACAACTCCATGATTGTCCATGTGAGTGAAATACCTCCACTAATGATTTTTTCACTGTTTAAATCAGACTTGAATTTGCAGACAGTAGTCAGGCAGAGGCCTGAAGTAGTCTTATATTGTGATTTCTAGTACTCCTCTTGGGTGTCAGAGGCTTTGCATTTTTGAAATTCCCAAAAGACACTACAGGTCATAACACAATGTTGGAAAGGACCCTTAGGGAAAAGACTGAAGACAGATGTAGGAGAAGGAAGTTTTCTCCCATTGTCTTTCTGAGAAAATGTGTTTATTTCTCTGCCAGTGTAACATGGATTAATGGAATTTAGTTACATTTACAATACAATAAGGCATAAATTCTGCCACAGTCTTGCCTTTCAAGTACTGACATGGCTTTGAAGTCTAGACATGAAGTATGATACCATGGCCCTACCTGAACTGAAGAAAAGATGATTTTCATGGGCCAAGCTGTCACACTAATCTTTCTGCTCTTGTAAACTTCATTGGACTGCTAATTACTTATTTCCTTAAGGATATGAAAGAAAGTAACAGCATTAAGCTAGAGTTGTAGTAGCACAAATCATAACAAACTTCCTTTGAAGAGAAGCAATCTTAGTATTTTAAATTCTCAGAATTTCCTCTGAAATATGATTTACTGTCTAGAATCCTGACCAGTCTCTCCTATTTTGAATTTAGCTTTGTTTTTCTTAGCAATTCCAGACAGGGTAGAATCCATTTTTCATACAAATTATCCAGAAAGTTTGGGTAATTAAAAATTGTAACAATGAACAATTTCCAGTCAATCTAGACAGTGTGTGGTCATTTGCCCCATCTCCGCCTTCAGGTTTTTTCAGTACCCAGAGGTCTGTAGTCTTTATCAGAATCTTCTCCTCCAGGTGGCATTATAATACTGACTTCCTTTCTTCCTCAGTGGACATGCTGCAATAATTCAAAATATTTCACCTTTTGAGAAAAGTCTGCCATACCACTGATTTTTTTGGCATTACATATTATTCCACTACAGACACATTAGGAAGAAGGATATTTCCTGAAAATGACTTAGACTGAAATTTGGATATTCTCAAAGTCAGTTTTGGAAACCAACTTGCTCCTGTGGTTTTATTCCTAGATAGATGTTGTGTCTTCCCAGGAGCAAAAGTTTGCTCTCAGCACAACTCTGAGAAGGAACTCATTACTTTACTAAGCTCCAGAAGTAAAATGATTTGTGTAGTGAGAGATACCTTAATGTGTTAGGAAAAGTAATTTGAAGTAATAGACAGTTTGGACTCATATGACTTTGTTCTATTATCTGACAAGAATTTAGAGGAACATAAGCTGAAAAACATTTTACAGAGCTGGTGTAAGGCCCTAAGCAGAAAACCTTCTGCAGCCAACCAGTGGCAATGAGCAGCAGTATCTCCATCCTCTTTTAACACTCCTACCATTGTATAAGTACTCAGAGAGGAAGGCTAGAAGGGGAAAACAGTGTGTATGAAACTAAATAGAGTCATAGGTAGAACTTGGTTTTGCGTGTGTGGCTATAATAGAGCATCCATTATAATTTAGTCTTAGCTCTTACTTAATTGGATTTTTATATTCTGTTCTCAAAGAATAGATGGAGATATGACTAAAGGTGTTACTTTAGTAAGAACAGTAATCCAAAGGACAATGGCTCTTCTCAAGTTAATGTCTCTGATATCTCTATGTTAACAAGCCATTCATGAATGTATATATGATCTATAAAATGTTAATTTAAGAAAGCTTTTTACATTTACATTTCCTGTCAACTGCTGTAAATTTCCAATACGGATTCAACTTAAAGATTTGCTAAAAACAAAGTCTGTTGGACCAGAAAGCTTTTCACTGTTTTTATACAGTATTTTATCTCCTGCCAGCAAGGAGTAGAAAGGGATGAGTCACAGAACTCATCTGAATAAGCTGAAAACTGCTCTGTTAACCAAGAATAACAAGGACATAAAATAGTCTAGTTCTGTCTTCTGTTCCTTTGGAATATATTCCCTTGGATGAGGTAGGAACAGTTAGTAGTAAAAAATACAAAAGCAAAAACAGCAAAAATTACTTTATTCACATGGACACCATCTTATAGTGAGCTAGTAGGGTGATACAGATGAGGATGATTTACAGTGTGAGATGGCACTTCTCACGTGTACTGTGTATATGAGTGATGCTGAGGAAATGCATCTTTCATCAAGTTATATCTTGTTCTGATGTTATCTTGGAATTCTCTTTATGGACACCTCTTCTTCCATTCCATCTTCCTCATTATATTTTCAGTGCATCTGATACATCGACTTTCACAGAATCATCTCTAATTGCTGTCAGCCATAAGGGAATATCAATAATGATTAGTAGGAATTTACAGTAACCCTTGATGACTGAAAAAAGCCTTGGTTGTACATAACAAGCTACATGGTAAATAAGGCACTGATCTTGTAATGCTTGAGTCAAGAAACATCTTTCTTAATCATGTTCTTCAGCCAATTTTCTGCCCTTCATTAATTGTTGGGTATGTTAAGAGGAGAAAACTTTCCATGTCTTATGCTATACTTACAACTCAACTTCTTTTGCTTTTCCAAAAGCTAATGAAGACAGCATTATATATCTATATAATATTATATATCTATAACCATAGCTGCTCAAAGGGTGAGGTAGAGATATTTTCTATTCAGTGGAAAAGAAAAACTTTCTCATGACAAAGCAATTCACACAGTTGGACAAACATTCTGACTCCTGTTGCAGAAGTCAGGTGACTTGTTTTATTAGCTTCTGACAGGGATGCAACTAGGAGGAAGGGTATAAGGTTAATTTCCTTGTTAATTAGTAAATCGGTAGCTTAAACTCTCTTCATCCTGTATTCCCAGGAAATAGTCATTTAGTGAATTACCCTACAGAAAGAAACATACTAAGAAGAACTTTAGAAATACTTTCAATATATGGCTTGTCTGCTGAAGAGATGGACATGCCAGAAATTTGAAAATATAATGTGCATATGTGTTTATGACAGAATGGAAATTATAGGGTTTTTTTGATTGTTGTTTTCTAATCTTTATTATTTAACAGGTCTGCCAGACCACAGTAAATTATGGAATTCCAAACCCGACTTTTAAAATAATGCTCTGCAATGATATTGCTCTTCGAGTCTGCATTCATTTTTTAAATCTCTGCAAGTAGTTTAGATAGTGAAATTCTTAAGCCCAACTTTTCATTTGAGTAAGCTGTTCAGTTTAATGAGTTTGTGGTTAATGTTTGTCAGCTTTAGCTTATGAAAAATGAGAGAAGCCTATTCAACTGCCACTGAAGAGTCATCAATTTAAAAATTGGAATGTGGTGGTAAAGACTCAGAAAAAGTCTTCAAGGAATTACTGTTGAAAACTCTTTTAACGCTGCCAACATCAGCCACACATATAAAAATAAGACTATTATGTAAAACTGTGATGGCAAATTTTCCTTGCCATTCACAGTGTACCATAGTTTGAAAAGAAATACCTGAAATGTAAAGTCAGCAAGTTTAAAATATGCTTTAGACCTTGTGGTGGTTTTACTCAAATGGGCAGCAGAGCTCCACCACAACTGCTCTCTAACTCCCCCCCCTCCTCAAAGAGAAAGGGGGAGAAAAGTCAACACAAAGAGTTCGAGGTTTGAGACAAGAATGATTTAATTAAAGGGAAAGGAAATGGGGGGAAAAAGAAACAAAAGAAAAAACAAGGCAACACAGAAGCACAGAGAGAAAAGAAAAGTTATTCTCTAATTCCCATCAATGAACAATGTTCGGCCACGTCCTGGGAAGCAGGGCCTCAAAACGTGTACTGGTTGTTCAAGAGGACCTCCCTCCCCCATGAGAGCCCCCCTTTTATTGCTGAGTGTGACTTCAGGTGTTATGGAATATCCCTTTGGTTGGCTTAGGTCAGCTGCCCTGGTGATGTCCCCTCCCCATCACTTGCCCACCCCCAGCCTGCTGGCTCCTGGGAGCTTGAAGGGAGTCCTGATGCTGTGCCAGCACTATGCAGCAATAGACACAACACTGGAGTGATACCAGTGCTGTTCCAGCTACGAGTGCAGAGCACAGCACTGTGTGGGCTGCTGCAGGGAAAGGTGACTCCGTCCCAGACAGACCAAACACAGATCTTGATAAGGTCTAAATATTTTAGACCTGATACAATTTGTTGGTATTCCCTGCCTGTAAGGGCCAAAATCAACTCAGTGATAACTCTGTGAATTTTACTGAAGTTGCACTTTCTTATGAGAGAATTGTCAAGCAAGTCTATGGTAGAGCTTTTGTTTCTGTCATATTAATTAAGAAGACATTATATCCTATTGACTTCAGAGCTAAGTTGAATGTTAAAGTACAGAATTTTCAGTTAGCCCTGGTTTGCTGCTCTGTATAGCTTATACATGCTCAAAAATGGGAATATTTATTGATATAATTATAGAGCAGACTAAGAACTGTTATATTGATAAATTTTATGTATACTGTGATGGCATGCTCTTTTAACTCTGTTCTTGGCTTGTTACAATCTGGTTTTCATCCTTAATATGTTTACCAGGGAACTTTCCCTCAAGCCCAGCTATCCTGTCTTTAGTCATTTTATTTTCTATGACCTGCTTTGTATCTGTTCTTAATTAGTTCTCTTCCTCATTCCTGAGCTTCTTCAAAGTCTTCTTTGGTACACTGGGGCTCTGCCATCCCACTTTCTTTCATCATACAATCCACAGAACCTTCTTCTTCAGTACCCTTTAAGTTCCTATATCCAGTATGCAGGTTACCTCATATAGTTTTGCCATTTAAATTTATTTTCAGTTTAATTTTCTTATTAGTTCATTTTACAACCCTGCTTATAACAGTTCCTCTCACTGTCCCTGCTTTTTTTTTTTTGTCTTTCCTCAGTCCCATCTAATCTTTTCAAAATAGACCCATCAATTAATTTTCTTCAGCTGCTGTCCTATTTACATTATCTTTTCATAACTCTGCACAATATCCACATTCCCTCCCATGTTCCCTCCTATCACTTAAACTTAATGACTGCAGTCATATTGTAAATTCAAAAGCTCTTCATTTACTAAAACAACAACTAATTTGTAATGTATACAGAATCGGTCAAATGATAAAAAGGCCATGAATATCAAGAGAGTGTATACTGAGCTATGCAAAATTAATAATGAAAAATAAAAAATGAGGCTATGAGCTAAAATTGGTATACAGTTGTCCTGTATGTTACTTAATTATGTTTTTCATTTATATTCCACAGAACTGTCTTATACGAGTGCTGTCCTGGATATATGAAGATGGATGGTATGAGAGGATGTCCTGCAGGTACAGGTTTATTTGCATATGAATGAATCAGTATATGAGATGCATTACAACACAGGCTTTGGGCCCCTCAGTACAAGAAGTACATTGAGGCCCTGGAACATGCCCAGAGAAGGGCTACAAAGTGGGTGAAGAGACTGGAACACAAGTCCTATGAGGAGCAGCTGAGGAAACTGGGGTTGTTTAGTCTGGTGAAGAGGAGGCTCAGAACCTTATTGTTCTCTACAACTACCTGAAAGGAAGGTGTGGGGAGCTGGGGGTTGGACTCTTTTCACAGGTAGCTAGTGATAGGACAAGAGGGAATAGCCTCAAGTTGCTCTGGGGACGTTCAGGTTGGAAATTAGGAGACATTTATTCTCAGAAAGAGTAATCAGGCATTGGGACGGATTGCCCAGGGAGGTGGTGGAGTCACCATCCCTGGGGGTGTTCAAGGAAAGGTCGGATATGGTGTTTAGGGTCATGGTTTAGTGGGTGACATTGGTGGTAGAGGATTGTTGGACCAGATGATCTTGGAGGTCTTTTCCAACCCTAATGATTCAATGATTCTATCATACTGCCTGAGAATACAAAGGTTCATTTGCATGTTGTCAATACGGTTAAAAATGAGCCTCCATTGAATGTGGTCATGCAGTTTGTTGAATTCCCAGGCTGCTTCTAGCTGCTGGGTTGGAAAGAAATGGTAGACTCCTCAGTTCCTAAAGCTACTGAAGGTGAATTTTTATTCCTATTCCCCTCCCACTCCAGAGTAGCCTAAAGCAGCATACCAGTGAGGTCAAAAACCTAGGACATGAAATGTGGCTTATCTTAAGTTCTGTTTATTTCTTTGCATGAGAAGACTTGAATCTTGTTATCTAAAAGTGTGTTATAGACTTTAAATAAACTAAGAAGGGGTGAAAATGACGACAGGAAATCTTAATTTCTCCTGATTTTGGTGATCTATTTTGCATAAATAAAGTTAATTGCAACAGGAAAGAATTTAAGATGGCATGCTTTAGAACACTATATCTGAGCTGCTCTTTATACATTCAGTAATAAAGTAAAGCATATCTAAGGCAGAGTTCATCTTGCTTAGATGAATTCATGTCACTTCAGATGTTTACATTGGAAAGAGGTTAGTCATACTCTAAAGTTGCCTGTTCTTCTCCACAACTGTAAAAACAGCCAAGGACAACTAGCTCACACATCAGTGCCTGATGTGTAGATGCACAGAATTAGGAGATATGCATCCTATCCTCACATGGCAGTGCTTTAACTGTGAGTCTATGGCCATTATTACCCTCTGGCTGAATCAGTATCTGTGCAAGCCAAACACTGGAGGAGACCTCAGAAAAAGAATTCTGGTTCACTGTGCCCACTCCATTGCAATTTTTGTGACTGTAGATAGAATTGGCTCATGTCCTTTCTCAAAGGTCCCAAAGGGATAGGTTCCCACTTCAGGTTAAGCTAGGCGCAAAAAAAAAGACCTCTTTTCTAAAGAAAATATAACAATATTTGGTTTTGTTTGATCTGATTTTTCAGCTCATTAAGCAAACCAGAAAATAAATAACAAGATGTATTTGGATGGATTTGAATTACATTGATAATGGAATTTTAATACAAGCATGTTGTTTTAATATTGATTTAAACAGTTTCATAAAACCAATACCATTGTCCAAACAAAAGAAATAAATGGGTCATGAGAAACTGAGAAGAATTTACAGTATTTTTGTCTAATGTCTGTTTTAGTTGCTCCTATTGACCATGTATATGGTACACTTGGTATTGTGGGAGCTACCTCCACTCAGCAGTATTCTGACATCTCAAAACTGAGAGAAGAGATTGAAGGACGAGGTTCATTCACTTTCTTTGCACCAAGCAATGAAGCATGGGAGCAATTAAGTTCAGTAAGTGTGTGTGTGTGTGTGTGTGTGTTTGAGCATGTGTTTTAAGTATATTTCTCTTTCAGGTAATGTTTTACATGCAATAAATTAGGCTGGAAATGATAATGAATTTTTAGATATAAATTGATAATAGTTATAATACAGAAATGTACATGTAACGTGCATTACTGAAGCTAGAACATCTGAGTTTATTTTCAGTAATACTAAGCAACAGTAAGCATTTCTTATTTACATACTTGCAAGTCAAGTTTTAATCTTGTTAGTGTTAGCATAGTTTTGAGGAAAAGAACAGGAATTCCAGCATTTACATAATGTAGAGTACAGTCATGTTTTGACAGTGATTCAGGTGTCCTCCTTTTAATAATGCTTTTAGTTAAAATAAACATTGAGCCAAAATACCTTCAATGACTTGTCTATGATGAGACCTATTTTCTTCCATTTGTGAGCAAGTCAGACCAAAGCATTATCTAAACAGAGCCAGATTGATAGGTATTGAAGTCATATAGGAATTATCTGACAACTATGTTGAAAGCATATGTTAAGGTAAAGAAATATGTACATCTCTCTAAGTGGAAGAATGTTCTTGAAAATCAAATTAATTTAAATCCTTTCTTCTTCAGGAAATTCACAGGAATTTGGTTGACAATGTAAATATTGAATTATATAATGCTCTCCACCACCATATGGTAAACAAGCGCATGTTGACAAAAGATCTTAAGAATGGCATGACATTAGTGTCCATGTATAATGGCCAGAAATTGCTTATTAACCATTATCCTAATGGGGTAAGTCTATTTACATAAGTTTTCTATAATATAATGACTAAATTTTAGCCATTGGTTGTTCCTTTATTTTCTTTTATAGCTAAGAATATTGGTTTTGGAAAGACTGGCATCTAGCAAGTCAGTTGTCACCGATAAAAATAATTAAACGGTCTTTTGAAAAAAATCAGTTTGCTGTGCAGGGTAATCACAAAGAAGAAAAATAATAAATATGTGCTGTTTGCTGTTTAAAAATCAAAGTTCAAATGAGAATGAACTTGCTCCATACAAGACAAAGCCTTTCATAGTGAAAATATATCATCATCATAGATCTGAAAGCAAAATTTAATAGTATTCTTTATCTATTTACAAAGTAACATAAAATCGGATCTTTAATTAAATCGTATCTTTTATTTGAATTGGAGTGCATGGCAGAAGCTTTTAAGGTTGTAATGATACAGGTATCTGTTACTTCCAGAAATAATTTTATTTTTTAAAATGTTAAAAAGCTCCCAGTCATGTTACTTGTCTTTTCTTAAAATGCATGGAAATGTTTATGCTAGACTACGATTTACATCAGTAAAAACCAATATGATCATCATATTAACCAGATATAGAAAGCAAGTCTGAAGAATAAGGATTGCAATGACAAATAAACATGCATATGAAATCATTGTAACCTGCATTAATCTGCTGCTCGCTGAATGTTTTCCAGAAGAGTTCAGCCTCTTAAATCTTGCAAGGTTTTACTTGATATTTAAAATAAAACCAGAAAGAACATCAGTGAACACATTATGTACAATACATGTATGGCCAGTCTTTAGGAATCCGATTACAAGTATATGATCAAGTGAATGTTTAATCACCTACTGCTTGATTCCTCAAACATAGGTTGTTACCGTTAACTGTGCCAGGGTCATCCATGGCAACCAGATTGCTACCAATGGTGTTGTTCATGTCATTGACCGTGTCCTGACTCCTGTTGGAAGTACCATTCAAGATTTCATTGAAGTAGAGGATGATCTTTCGTCTCTCAGAGTAAGTGGACAAAAATAAAAACACTTTTCTGGTCTCGTAGTTTTTTTTTTTTTTTTCTATTTGTGTATGAGGTGTGGAGGTAAAAAGTGTATTCCATAACAGAGAGAGAGAAATAAATCAAATAAAGGATTCCTACTAATACTGCAAAGCTAGCTATTTAAAGAGAAAGTAATGTAAGGAGTCCTCTTGTGTTCTTTTGTGGATCTTGTACATAATCAATAGGACAGATCATGTCACTGTATCTAAAAAGTATTCCCTTTCTTCAAGTAGTGAGGTAGTGCAACATATGAGCAGTGTCCGGTGCTAGATAAATAAGAACAATTTTGAAATGCATCACAGAAAATGTTAAATTATATTTTTTTCCAGAACCTGCTCATAGCAAGTTTCAGAACACCATGGAAAACATGGATTTTTCTTGCAGCAACCAGCTTAATTTCGGTTCAAGTGTCTATTCTTCTTCCAGAAGATGTGTCTTCTTAGCATAATAGGATTTCACGCTGCACATTTAACAAAATGTCATGGTTTTGCAAATAACTTTTGTTCTCTTCCCTTCTCCATCTCCTCTTAAAATAGAAAACTTTTAAATGCAGAGGCATAAAGGTGGAAAAGACCATCTGAATTCTCTAAACCCAGTCCATTGCACTTTCTGGCAACTATATACATTTAATTTCTTTAAAAAACTGGGGCTAAAGCAAGTCTTTTCTACTCTTCAGTTGAAAAATGAGACTTTTATTATTATTATACATTTTCTTCTGCATTCTTTCTTCTACATTTTCTATTTGGGTTTAACTTCCATGAACTCTAAGCAAGACCTTTTCACCTAATCCTAGATGATGTTTTACCTATTACTTTTTACTTACATACCTGCCTAACTCTCCTTTAAAAAAAAAGAAAAAAAAAAAAAAACTTTTTTAAATTATTATTCCAGGTATTATTATTTTTTATTATTCCAACTGTAACACATTTTTTATTATTCCAGGTTGAAGTTAATTTTGTTGAAAACCATTGTGTTAATCTAATGTGTCAAAACCTACATATTCACATAATTCATTTTAAAATTTAGGAAATAATAATTTGTGCCCTGTTGTCAGTTCTATCAGAATTTATTGACTAGTGTGTGCTAATTTAAGGAGAGAACTCATCATATCAAGGTACATTTTTTTTTCCCACAGAATTAATTTTTTATTCATGTTCGTCATTTCACTTTTAACACATCTTTCTATAACACTGATCTCATTGTCACAATAAAGAACTCTAGGTACTAAGTGAAAACACGTGAGAAGTTTTGACTACAGAATTCTAAATTAGGGAATAAAGGGTGTGAGCGTTTTGTCCATTTTTTTTTGTTTTCCTGTGCCTACATGGCTAAGCTAATGCTTTAAATAACCAGCATTAATAACCAAGTTTATTTTTTAGGCTGCTGCAATCACATCAGATGTCTTGGATACTCTTGGAAGGCCTGGTCATTACACACTCTTTGCTCCTACTAATGAAGCTTTTGAGAGTCTTCCAAGGGGAATCTTAGAAAGGATCATGGGTGACAAGGTGGCCTCTGAAGGTATGTAAATTCTTCTCGCAGAAGAAGAATACAGGTTAGTAAATGAGGACGTAGAAACCACACTATCCTTGTAGACCTTAAATCCAGCACCTGCACTTTTACAGGAGGAGGAGTTATTTCTTCTGACTTCGTCAGTTACCTAATGATTCAAATTAAATGAAAATTTAGTTTCCAGAACATTTTAAAGGAAACTGTGAAAATATTGCCACTCTAATATCTCTAGCTGAACTTTGATGTTCAACTCCATAGTTCTAATAGAGATTCCTGCCTCTAGAAATGAAGAGTTATCTGAATTTGGAGGTTCTCTCGTAGCTTTCTCATGACTAGTTTTCATACAGACCATTAAGAAACTGAAGGCTTCTTTACTGTGAATGAGTCTAAGATTATCTCATTTTAAACAAAAATGCAGACCACTCCTGCTTCCAGTTGTCCATCTTTCTTCTCATCAGTGAATATTTCAAATCAAGAACCTCCATCCAAGTTAATTCTGCTGAGAATGAGTACATTTCCATACTTAACATCCTGTTGTTACTGAAGCAATATTCTTGTTGACTTCCTTGCAAGTAATACCTGCATTAGTACTTTAATGTAGTGCCTTCTGTTGAGGACCTGGTAAGAAATAATCTTGTGATTTGCCTGGTATATTCTCTGAAGAACCTAATTAACTTAATTAACTACATCAGTTGTTTAACGTTCCACAACACCTGTGTATGAACTACATGACTATATGTATCCAAACACCTATGTCTGATTTTTTTTCTCTTTTCCCTAAAGCTCTTGTGAAGTTCCATATTTTAAATACTCTTCAGTGCTCTGAAGCCATAATGGGTGGAGCTGTCTATGAAACCTTGGAAGGAAACACACTTGAAGTTGGCTGTGATGGTGAAACTCTGACTGTGAATGGAGTAAAGATGGTGAAACGCAAGGATATTGTGACAAGCAATGGTGTTATCCACCTCATTGATAAAGTGCTAATTCCTGATTCTGGTTAGTAATGTCCATGAAAAACTTCTTAAACTGAAGATGTTTTCTGTGAACTCCCCTGGATTCCCTCACATGTATAGACAGTGCTAAGATCATGAAACCATGGAAAATCCAGATCAGGAAGAGAAATAAAAGGTGTGTTAAAATACTTCTTGTTCCTTTATTTGCAGCCAAGCAAGTCATTGAGCTTGGGGGTGCCCTGCAGACTACATTTACAGACCTGGTGGCACAGCTGGGACTGGCATCTTCTCTAAGACCAGAAGGCCAATACACTCTCCTGGCACCTCTGAATGGTGCTTTCTCAGGTTAGTAGCATTAAAAGAGTATGTTCTGAACATCAAAATAAACAAGAAGACTATATGCTACTCTGATAGTCTCCCAGATAAGACCCAATACTTGTTCCAAGTCCCGAGGAAAAAGAGTAATTGAGAATTAGAATGAATTATTTCATCCTTTTAAAATGCACACTGAGTAGAAAGACAAAACAAATGTAATCATCAGGGTGCACTGATTATTTTAGTGGTACCATTTGTTGACAGAGATATTCTCAGTAAAATAAGATAGAAAATACACATAAGCAGGCTGTGGGAAAGGAAAGATACTAATGAATTGCCAGTTCTCTTAATCTTTACATTACTTATATAAATTCACAAGTTGATTATTCTCAAAAATTTTATACAAGGAGATTGGTATTTTCTAGCACATTAAAGCAGAGAGAGACCAGTATAAATATGCTTGGAACACGTCTGCATATCTGCAGGAATGAGCACGTGAACAGCCTCCCTCAACGATCTGTGTATTAACCACTCCCACAGTAGCAAATATGGGAAGGATTTCAGGTGCACATTCAGAAAGAATAAGTTTCAGCAGTAATTTAGAAGCTGGAGCAGGCACAGATAAATCATCTGGCATTTTATTTCTAGTAATAATCAGGGCTGTGTCAAAATATGGTTTCTAAATTTGAGAAAGGGAAATTTACAGAAACTGTGTATCAATTAATTTTTTGTTTACATAGGCATACAAGTCATTGGAAGTCACTCAAGCATTTCAGTTAAATATTGAATATTCCCGTGGTCTTCTTAGACAGATGTCCACAGTTAACCTTACTTGAATAAAAGTTCACTATATAAATAACTATATATAAATATCTAATTGGCATTGTAGATGACACCTTACAGATGGATCAGCGCCTTCTTAAAACAATCTTGCAGAATCACATTATAAAAGTGAAAATTGGGCTCAATGAACTATACAATGGACAAGAGCTGGAGACAATTGGAGGAAAACTGCTCAGAGTCTTTGTGTATCGCACAGTAAGTGAATGGGACATTTTAACAACGTAGATTCTATGAAAATGAAGATGTATACAAGAATGAAAGACAAAGTTGAATGAAACTTTCAACATCTACCATTACCACTGTCAGGGAAGATTCTTTAAGCTTTTAAGTTAGGAAAAAAAAAATTGAAAATCCAATCTTTGGTATGGGAATTTTGCATAGAAGGCTCTCTGGCAAAACAATACAAGATTCTGGATTTGTCAATCAATTAGTTATAAGTACATATAATTAGTTTTTAGATCTAAGTAACAAGAGGGAAAACAGAAAATCAAGTTTGGAAATCTTTGCATCCTGCTAACTTACTCCAGATTTTGATATTCTTGCTTTTTCAAGCAATACCAAACTTCCTGGCAAGAACATAAAATTTGATTGTCAGAAATCCAGATAAATATTATTTTTAAACTCAGGAGCCTGTTGGGAAATACACATCCATTTCATTCATTAAATATATTTAAATGTGTATCATTCTGTGAATAGATGCACTTAGGTGTCTCATTTCTCTATTAATCAGGCTGTATGTGTTGAAAATTCATGCATGGTCAGAGGAAGTAAAGAAGGAAGGAATGGTTTTATTCACATCTTCAGACAGATCATCAAGCCAGCAGAAAAAACATTGCATGAAATGCTGAGAAATGATAAGCGTTTTAGGTGAGTAGCATTTTGATAGCACTGAGACCTTCCTACAGATGGTAAGGTAAATATATATAAAGCACAGTTGGTCTGAAAAATAGTCGTGGACCATGTTGAATTTTTGGGATGAAAGAAGGGCAAGAAAGAGGTTATTACCACCTCAAGAAAATACATAAATAAATAAATGTTTTTTACTGCTAGATAGGCAAGAGAGGAGTAAGAGGTCACAAGTTATTGGATGGCACATCCAGAGCTATAAATGCATCAGAGTCTGAAGGTTTAATTAACCAGTAGTACAATTCCATATTAGTGCAGCATGACTGCAGGCTGTATATATACTGTATTCCCAGTGTGTATTTCTGTCCCCTGCCTGCAAGCATGTCAGTCCTCCAGAGAGAGCAAATACCATTGTCATCCTCCCTTCATCTCTTTGATCTGCAGTGTTTTTATTCCATGAATTCTTCTATGATCCAGGCTGCCAAAGTTTTTTTTTATTTTTATTTTTCTAATCCTTTTTTTTTCTCAGTCTGCTACTCTTAAGACAGTCTTTGTTTTTCTCATTTTATCTCCTCCACTGTCTTTATTTCTGGGGAACTGTAGGAGTGTTTGAAGATGGATGTGCTTTCCGAACAAATGAGGGGACTAAGTGCCTGGACTTGAGAATAGCTACTACACTTCAACAGAATGTATTTGTGGTTTGTCTTTTTTAAACAGTGTTTTCCTCAGTCTGGTGAAAGCTGCAGATTTAGATGATGTTCTGTCACGGCCTGGAGGATGGACTCTGTTTGTTCCAACTAATGATGCCTTTAAAGGTTTGACCGATGATGATAAGGATATCTTGATAAGTAAGTAACATACCAATACTACATGTAATAACAAGGGTGAAATTAATGGGAAAGGTAGCAAGTGTGTTTCTTAAACAAAAGATGTCTGATAAACCAGGTAATCTTCTGCAAAGAGCAGGTAATGGGATTTCCCTAAATTAATTCCTTCTTCAGTGATAGAGAAAGTATCTTTTCCGGAATAAAATAAAATATAATAATAAAATATATAAAAATATATTAAAAAATCCAACCTTAATTTAAATTTAACCTCATTTGTTGATTCCAAAGTGTAATTACATTCCAAGTTAAAATCTGCATTCATTTAATTAACTTCAACTTGTATAACAACATTCAGAGTTGCTTTAGATATATCAAACTGCAGAGTCTCATCAAATTTCTGTTCTTTGTGTAGATACTTACTGTAACCATCACATTATAAAAAAAATGTAGTATTGAATTTCCATTCCTGTCCTGTCCTTTCCTTTCCTGTCTTTTCCCTTCTCTGCGTCCACCCAGTTATATGTAGCATCACTTGTACTACAAAAAAAAAAGATCCTGAATACATATAAATTCCAGTTTATGCCATTACATCTTTAAGCTTTCGAATTGTGTAGATTTTTCTCAACATTTAACATTTCATTTTTGTAAAATGAAGCACACCGACAACTTTAAACTCTTTTACAGAATTCCTCACTAGAGGGTTAGACTGTGGCCACCACACTATAAATATTTTTAGTTTATTTGAGGGTAACATGAATCTGTTTTGTCACACAGCTGTGGGAAGAGCTGTCACCTTGAATCCTACATCCAGAAAGGTAGTCACATTTTTTGCTTCTGCTCTGTTCAGACCAAAGTTCAAAGATATGAAGCCAAATCCCATGAATCCTTAATGGCTTCAAAGAGTCCATCTCAGAGCAGCTTTCCTAGCATAACTCAGCTCTTAAAACTTAAGCTCACAATCTCAGCTCACAAACCTTAACTCACTAATGAGGCACTGTTAATTTGAATTCTCTCTTAGCCATATAAAGTTATGATTGTGGTATAAATTATCTTCCAGTGTGCTCTGTGTGCTATGTTTCTAGTCATCAACGGTAAATTAACAGATAACATAAATGACCAACATTAGATAGCTATAAAATCAAATGAAGCTCATCTCAGGGCTGTGAACTGAAGTAACTAGATAAACATTATAGTTCAATTTTTGTCTTTAGGACTCTATTTTCTTGAGAAAGAAAAAAAAGAAATTGAGTTTATCAGGCCTATTGTTTTGTGTCTTCAGTTCACAACTTGATGTACCGCCTCTGTCATTTTGGATTATTCCTACAGTCCAGGATACAACTATATTTGATGTTCATCTTTTCAAGGGCTTTTATGAGCTGGCTTTTCCTATCATTGTGACATAGTTTCTACTTACTTCTTTTGGCAGCTGAAATTTTGATTTTTACCCTCTTTTTTTTTTAATATCAGATTGCTTTTTGGAATTTTATCCTAGCTTTCTTTTAAGACATAATATCATTTTCTCTGTAAAAATTAAGCTTTTAAATATGTATTTTATTTTCCCAAATAATTTATAAAAATATTTATCCGTAATAAGGACTAAAACCAAAAGTTGTTTATAACCACTGGCCATTGTGACAAAGAACAAGGGAAATTTGATTGTGAAACCAGCTTTTTCAAATGGCTGCATTTAGACTTATATGATGCTGTCTATGAATAAAGCAGTCACAAAAACTCAGCACTAATTTTAGTAGGTGAAAAGGATCATTTAATTGAACTTTTTTAGTAAAGTGAATTGCACTGATATTGGCAGAGTCAGAAAAAGGAAAATGTTCTGAGAGACACTAGAGAACAATTATAACCACACGGTATTTTCATTGCCATTTCATCAAGGTTGAAACTCTTGGAAAGAAAAATCTATGTCAACATGTAATACTAAAAAAGAACATGCAATGGAATGGTCAATTTTCTACATAATAGCAAGAACTTGTGTTTTAAAACTGCTCTGCTTGGTACCCTGTCTCCTAGTCAGTTTGTGAATATTCCTACAGCTCATCCAAGACTCTGATCCTCTGTGGATGCAGAGCTCCAGGGAGCCCTGCCATGAGTCTAACTTGGACTCCAGAATCCATTTGCTTTGTTAGTCCTTTTCTAGTCATTTTTAGTGGCTTTTTCTTCCAAAATAGGAATTAAACCAAACTGAAATATAGAAATCACACTCACAATAGGGTCGTTTCCGCTTTCTCAACTTCTCTTCCTCTCAGTTTGACTGCAAGAATAGTCAAGACCAGTATCCCAGACGATCTTCTTCTGTTCTTCCTGCAACTTTGTCCTGCCTGAGATGGGAAAATATGTATCGAGAGAGTTGTCATTTATCCTCATTCATCTCAGAAGGGAGTTGCCCAAGTGAATAGTTATATTAATTTCTCTGCCAGCAGTTAGCTATGGTTCCCTTTAATTGAAATGATGTTAAGGTTGCAGTTTGTCTAGTAGCTTGGTGATACTTAATGCTGAAGACTGATTAATGGTCCTGAAATTATTGTGTTTACAGAGCATAATTAGAAAAGGAGTCAAAAATTCTGATTAGAGGGGCAAGCAAAGAAAAGCAAACAATACCGAATAATAAGAAAATACTGTTCTTTTATATAGTAGTTCTCTTAGCATGTTTATAATTATGCTGAATCCCTTTTGGCATAAGATTGTTAAAATTATGATAATGGGAAAAAAGAGAATCTTTTTCTTGAAAAAGATTCAATATATTTGTATTTCTGTTAGTTTCATTCATACAGTGCTTAATTCTGTCTTTATAACGTTTGGGAATCCTTAGTATTTCCCAAAAAGAACTATCTAGTACAATTTAGTTTTTATGTCTTGCTTTATTTATTTATTCATTACTTGTATTCCTTATTTTTCTTTTTACATAGGAGACAAAAATGCTCTCAGAAACATTCTCCTTTACCACTTGACACAAGGAGTTTTCATTGGAAGTGGCTTTGAGCCTGGTGTGACAAACATTCTTAAAACTATCCAAGGAGGGAAGCTCTACTTGAAAACAGTTAAGTGTTGAAAAAAGTCTTCCTGACACAACCTTGTAATGGAGATTTGACATTCAGTGTCTGCAATTTGATATTCTGTCTGCAGTTTGACATTGAAGAGTGGGATGCATATATCTGAAAGAAATATTAAGGGTTTCAGTTTGTTTTTTAATGTCTCTGAAAATATGTGTTCTTTACCAGGTGAATGATACTCTTCTGGTTAATGAACTGAAATCAAGAGAATCTGATCTCATGGCAACCAATGGTGTCATTCATGTTATTGATAAACTTCTGTATCCAGCAGGTGTGTATTAGTTCATTGAATTTACATACATTTCTGAATCTGTCTACATGTTATGTAGGTTCAAGAACTTTAAAAAGATCCTTACTTTAAAGAGACAATTCCCATGTGAAATAGGAAATAGAAAATTTACATCATTGCTCATTTTATGCCATGTGTGAAACCATGGCAACTCTTGTAAATTTTGTGAAAGTCAAATATATGGAAGACAAGCTGCTTTGGGCTATTTTTGCCCCAATATAGAAGAATTTATATGTACACATAACACTCATATATGTACACATATGAGTGTGAGTTTATGAGATTGTTTTACATTGCATTATCAGTGAAAAAGTGAATACAGATGTATGTTTCCTCTTACATACCTGTTTCTTTTCTTAGACCTGCCTGTTGGAAATGATCAGTTGCTCACAATCCTGAAGAAGTTGATCAAGTACATACAAATCAAGGTACTTTTTAAATGATGATCCCATTGTTCTTTTGGCAAGATCTATGAAACCTAGTACATTAATCTAAAATGCTTCTTAGGCTCTCTGTTTCTTCAGCAGGCAACACACCTAGTAGCTCCCAGTTACCCGTGTAATTTGGATGATACACTGCACTCAACAGTTAGAACTTACATTTTTCAAAGCCACATAATTGTAGAACATTTGCATATGGGCAACACCAGTGTGAACTGGCCTAAATCCATTCTTTGCTTCAGATACACTTTACCACTCCAGCAGCATAAGTCACTTCCAAACCCTTGAGGCAATCCCTTTTTGAGGGAAATATAAAATAGATCAATTACTGTGCAATTTAACCCATTAGCTTAAATGACTCTAGATTATAAAGAAGCACCCTTGTTTATCTCAGTTACATACCCTTTTGAGCTTACATTATCTTTCAAACATGAATGAAAGAACCTAGTGAAATAGCATAACCTAACTTGTAGGTCAGTGAAGCAGTGAATTCTATGCACAATCATTAGAAAATGAGAACACAAGTGCTGTTTCAAATTTTGAAATTACTTTTTTGTATTTATAGTTTGTTCGTGACAGTACCTTCAAAGAGATTCCACTGACATTTTACAGTAAGTTCATTTTATATATTTCCAGATAGGTTTACGATTGATTTATAAATGTTGTCAGTTCCAATCTGAATTGTAGATCTATTTCTAATCATAAAGAAAGCAATTTATGGTGAAGTAAAGTGGGCCAAGGAACTACAGGAAAAGACTCAAAGAAGGTTTTTGGTTGTTGTGCTACTGTATGTATTTTTTCCCTTTCCAGATTCTCAACAGGGAACTAAAGTAAGCTGTTTCTACTCTTTGGGATAGGCAAGATACATATGGGAAAAACTTTTTTTTTTCAGGTTTTAGACGAGGTTCAGTGCTCGGTGCAGAGCAGTTGTACTGCCTCACAGACTCTCCTGGATTGACCAAAATATGCACTGAGTTGCTTTCTTTTTCATAAATGTTTCCAGAGGAGCAAAGTGTACCTTTTCCACCTGTTTTCTATACATGCATATATAGGTTTTGTATGGGGGGTAGTTGCTTCAGCCTTTTCCTCTATAAGGAGTAAAAGCCCTCTGTTTACCAGGTGCATTCCCCAATGAAACAAACAGAGTAAAATTCAAGTTTAAGATACACCAGGGAATTATACAGATATTTATGCAGGGAATTGTACAAGCCATTATTATTATGTATCTTACATTATCATGGATTTCAGTACCTCTGGGTTTCATGAGGTATAAACAAAGGAAAATAGCACATCAATAGACTGTCTGCACATAACTTGTGTATACAGCACCATTTAGCAAACATAACTGAGATTCCTACTCTACAGCCTTTTGATTTACTTTGTCTTCCATTCATATCTGTGACTTTATTTACTTCTTTATGACCAGACCTAATTTAACTGATCATTACCATAAAGAAAATGTAAGAATGGAATGGTTTATATTCCATTTTCTATAATTTCAGAAATTAACATAATTGAAAGCAACGTCCAGCCCAAGATCGGAAAGGAAGGTAAATGGGGCCCTTCCAATATATATTTCTGTATATGTTCATATAGCTATACATATACAGAACAGATATTGCATTTATTTCTTTAACAGAATGTATTTTTTTTACATAACAACTCCAGGTTGTTCCGTACTTTGCCGGAAAAGCAAAGATACAAATATTGCAATTAGAACTGGCTGAAATATTTTGTATTTAAAGATTTCCCATGCTTGCTCTCCCCAACTGGATTTATTTTATTGAAATATATATATATATATATATATATATACATGGACATTTTTAAGATGCATTTTTTAAAATAATAATTTTTTTCCCAAAGAATTTATTTATAGTGCCCCAAATAATACTATATTTTCTATAAAGTATATAGAAAGTTGGAGTTTATAATTAAAGCATTTCCAATGTTTTTGTATTAAAATAGTTATTTTTTTAAAAAAAAATGAAGCAAAATTGTTATACATTAAAGTTAAAAACAAACAAAAACCAAGAAGAACAAGAACAAACAAACCGTTAATTTCTCTACAATTTTCAGTCAGTTGTAAATGCCAATATCTGTCAGATGCCTGGAAAGGACAGTTAACCAAACTTTCTTTTCAGTTTCTCTGTGGTCAAAGTATGAGTTAAAGATTAGCTGTGAGATTGAAGAGAACAAAAAGTTGGGCTGGGACTGTAGAAGACTTGTGATTCACATCTTAAGTAAAACAGCATTAGTTTCACTAGACCAATGTCACCACTTATGCGCTCCAGTTTTCCTCTGAAATGAAAATGATAAAAAAGAATCTGGTAAAGTTCAACTGAGAACCAAGGCACTTGAAAATATTTTGCAGATATTTTATCCAAACTGATTAAACGTTGTTTCTGTGAGGACTTTCTCCCAGCAGATATGGCATGAGCTTTCTCGTTCTACAGTTTGTCTGTGTTTTGTTTAACCTAGCACTAGATACTATCTTATATTTATTATATATAGCCTTGCTGCCTAGTCTCCAGCATGAAATCAGAGCTACAAAACAATAAAAATTAGCAGATTATTCCACATGATAAATTATTCAAGATATTTTAGAAGTGTTTACAAGATGAAGATGAATCACTTTCTGGAGGTACCTGTTCTTCTAGGTTAAATCCAGAGACAGGGCAGACAGTTTAGGCAATTTTCATAAAATTTGGAAGATAAGAAAAAATGATAAATGACTGTCTGAGCTATATGTTTGTATATATCTGTACAAATGTACAACTAAGCATTCTTCACTAAAGAGGAAAAAAAAAGTTTTATGTGTTAGTGAGCACTGAAGAGTCACTCCTTACTACTGCCAGTACAGTACTTCTGCTTTGGGACCCTGTCCAAAGAATGATCTCTAGCCAGCACAGTCTTCCTGCTGATGACTCAGAAATAATCCTAATAATGCCAATTTAGGCCCTTCTGAGCTTGCTAGCAGTAACAGTAGTGATTGGCAGCTCCCATCAAGACCACATTGTCTGTATAAAAAAATCTGGTAACTTTACATGTTAATCTTTGCAACATACTTCAAGAAGTTCCAGCAGATCATGATGGGAGATCTCATTAAAATAAAATAAATCCCAAGTCTTTTTAGAGGCTGATATCTACTTGAGTTGTGCTTCATTGCCCATACACAGACAAGTTCAAAGAGATCTCAACAGTTAAATCTGTCTGAAACCCAAAACTTAGTGTATTGAATGTTTAAAAGATTGATCCTTGACTAGGAAATACAGGAAAATACAGGTTCTTCATGCATCTACTGTGTAAGTCACATAGGAAGGTAAAATAAATTAGAAGTTTGTTTTGTTTTGTGAAGGATTTATAAACATGAATAAATATCTTTGACATTTTTTTCACTAATATTGATAATTTCTCTCAAAGTATGTTGGTATTTAATATCTCAACATACAAAATTACCTCTGAATTTGGAACAGAAGCAACCCAGTGAGTCTTTTAAGATTGCTTCTTTACAAAATTTATGAAAGTTTTTCTATCAGACTCCTTAGAAAATAAAAGAGAAGGCAATAGTTCAGCTGTTTAAAACTGAGAGTAGATTGAGTTCTGTGATAACTGGGAATCATTATGGTCCTATCATATCATCACAGCTGCAGCAAATGAATTAATTATTTAGTTCTAAGATCTAACCTATACAATCATCTTCTGCTGCAAAAGCAAACAAAAATGTATACTTTGATTTATTACTATTGAAGGACACTAGTAAACCTCAATCTCTCTCAGCAATTCAATCCCAGGCATATACATTCAAAAGCTGTGGAATACCGTAAATATTTTTGTTTATTTGTAACATGTTGTTTTTTCTTTGTGTCACAGACCCATCTATTACACAGTTCACTAAATTAATTGAAGGGGAACCTGAGTTCAAAGTAGTCAGGGAAGGGGAGACAATAACTAAAGTGATACATGGAGGTTGGTATGCTTTCAGCAACTCAATTTGCATTAGTTAAAATCTGAAATACAAATTGTTCCTGGACTGTTTTTACTTGAATGTAGGTGGTTTCTGTGGTATGTTAGACAATTTACTTATTTTTAACAGGACTTTCTGGAATTATGGTATTTTTTTTATTTTTTAATTTTTATTTTTTCCTTAGCTGTACCTAATATCTACAGTCAAGACAGTGTTAGAAATGTTCTGCATGCTGACATAATGTCTGTCTCAGTTTTTTGCTGGTTGTTTTCCTGCAGTCAAAAATTCAGGATGTGATTCTTGTGATAGAAAGGCAGCATTATTGGAAAAATAAATCAACTTTTTTTTGCCTGTTTTGCTAGGAGCTTTAAGGATTTCATATCTAGGGTGCTTTCAGAGAAAATAGCATGTAGTCATATTAAATTTGGGACAAACAACTCCTGATCTAATCTTAGCATTTTTATTTTTTCTTAAAATATTCTGTGGTCATTCCTTGTGTGCTTCCTTAAGTTCTGGTGTCTCAAAACCAGCAAGTATAACACTGCTAATCACTTTATTAATATCTTCAATTTAAAAATCCTTGTAGAACCAATTATTAAAACATACACCAAAATCATTGATGGGCGACCTGTGGAAGTAACAGAGAAAAAAGTAACAGAAGAAAGAATTATTCAAGGTAATTCATGTTGAGTGAAGTTCTCCATTACATACAAAAGTAGAACTTCTTAAGTCCTGTCTAAATGCTTAAACTGCATTTCCTGAAGAGGTGAATTTTCCTCCTACTACTTCCCACTGCTATGTATAGCTCAGATTTTCACTGTCTGCTACACATACACATATAGAATTATATATGTCTGATACATATACATATGTATACCATTTCAGGCTAAGACTGTTCTTTTGCATTTTTCTGTCTGTTTTATTTTAGATTTATATATATATATATATATATATATATTTTTCGGTGCATGTGAATTTTTAGGTTACTTGTATAGTATCTCTGCATGTAGGGTTAATTTGACCAACACTAGCCCTTCAGTGTGTAGATATCTATTTTTGTATATTTTTCCAGGCTTTCTTGAAACTCAGTTCAGAAAAAAAAATATGTAGTAATAATAATAAAAATACTTTGTTTCTTTTTAAGGCGAGACTATCTTGTTCTGACATCCACAAGGCAGACATTTGTTTCATGCTAATGTAGAACAAAATTAATGAGCATCTGTCCCTTTAACTTTTTTATACAGTAGTTTTCAATTGTCCTTGGCCAATTTCAGTTGCATTTGACCTACTATGAAGACTTTTATGTTTAAAAATCCTGGAAAATTTACAGAAATTGAAATGAGTAGATTGAGGCATATTTAAACAGTCACAAATTCCCTGCTAACACATTTGATTCCCTTGGATAAATACTATCTTGTACACTGTAGTTAAAATACTGTCTGCAAGAACAGTTGCAAGGGAGAGACAGTGTTACAGAAATATTGACTTAGCAGAAAGTCTTTGTATTGAGTTTATCTTGAAAAAATAAAATTAAGTCATTCAAGCAAAATAGAAATATGAAACAGGCAAGTTATTCTCATGCAACTATTTACTACAGTGAAAGCAACTGAATGAAATAAGAGTGAAAAAGATAGCAGTAGCTTCTGAATAAATCAGGGATAATTTTTCAAATCAGAAAATTTCTGGGAGAGAAAATACTATTTTCTCATTTCTGAAGTGCAAGTTTCAATAATAGCCCTCATGAAATAGTCATTATCATGTAGATGATGCCAGCATTCCAGACCTGAAATTTCCTTCTCTCTGTAATAGAAACTGATAAAGAATTTCTGTGCTAAACTCTCAAATGACTCATAGCTGTTACAACATTAATAACATCTTTTACAACAGTGGATCTAGACCATTTTACACTGAGGAAATACCTGATCTGTGACCTAATACAACAAAACTATTAAAACTGTGAGCAGATGTTTACTATGTCAAATTTGCCTACCTACTTGTCTGAACAGTTCTAAGCTACTCATAGTCCTCTTTCATTTCAGTTTAGGACACAGTGAAAGATAAAACAAACAAACAAAAAAAAATAAAAAAAATAAAAGCAGATTAAAGCATGTTAAAACAGAATCATCATAAGGGCTACATTGAGAAAAAAAAAAAAAAAAGAAAAAAAGCAATAGTGCTATATTGTTATAGCACTAGTGCTATATATATACTATATATATATACTATATATATATACTATATATATATACTATAGTGCTAATAGTGCTTAAGTCATTGTTTGTTTGTTTTAAAAAAAAATCTTTGTTCTAGGTCCTGAAATAAAATATACCAGAATTACTGCAGGTGGTTCAGATAATGAAGAAAAATTAAAGAAATTTCTTGAAGAAGGTTAGTATCCTTGTTTTCTTTTCTTCTTTAAAAACAGACAATCAAAAAGAAACTATGACAACAATTGTTTTCTGTCAATCAATTTTTTTGCCATAACCTGTATCCTATCAGAGGTTACCAAGGTGACCAAATTTATTGAAGGTGATGGTCATTTACTCGAAGATGAGGAAATCAAAAGACTTCTGCAGGGAGGTAATTCAGTGTATTACAACTAACCTTGTTGTAACAGGTTATGATAACTGAAACCTCTCTCAGATTTGTCTAGCTCAACATTTTAAAGACTGATCTACCAGAAATGAAACTTCAAATGAAAAAATAAAGTAAAAATAATGACATATAGGAAATGCCAGATGCACATAAAAAGAAAACAAGTGCCAAAGTTTGATTAATTTGGTATGATATCAGTCATGACAAATAGATAAAAATTTAATTGTTTTCTCAGTCTTTAAAAAGTTATCTAATTAAAACCCAGGGGAGCAATGAAGATTTATTCCACTAGCTGTGAACCCTTTTACTCAGCAAATTTAAATCTGTGAAAAACATTTATGAAATAGAAAATATTGTAATAGACCAAATTCACCTTACTTATTGGTCATGCAGAAATGAATATTCATTGCCCTCAAGTTAATAATTAAAGGCATGTTTAGCATCCCTCTTTCAAAGCTTACAGGTGACGGATATCAAGGCATTAACCTCAACTCTTTTCAAATATAATGTTCCAAAGAATGGTTTTCTTTCCTTCTTGCTCTCTTAATTCTAACAGTTTTGGCAGTATGTAACCAGTAGCTATAGAAAACTGTTAAACAAACTTGTGCTTATGAAATTAATCTATCTATGAATTTGGAATGTTCTCTGCTTAATGTATAGATTAGAATCACTATCTATAATAGCAATGGGGAATAAAAAAAGAGAATTCAAGTATTGTGCTTTTAGGAAAGCTCAATGTAAAGCTGAATGATGAGAAGCTCAAAATATGCATGGATAAATTAGGCATAAATTAGCTGAATTGAATTCATATTATGTTTGCTCTCTCATAAGTTACTAACTTAAATACTACTTAAGTAGTTCATACTAAGTTCAGCTATGTGTACACAGAACTAAATCTTGTAGCTTTTCACAAGCAGTATTCTGTATATGTAACTTAAACCTCAGAATCACAAGAATTTAGTGATGGCTGAATGTCATAATAGTTTCTTCATCAAACAAATGGTTGATAATGCAGCTGGTTGATAATGCAACTAGTCTTAGAGACAAACCATGATATGGCCATGAATATGACTGTATTTCTCTCCACTATTTTAAGCAATCAAATCTTAGTTTTGCAGACCTTAGCCAGGATTTTTCTGTACTCATTGGAGAGAAATATGATCTAGAGAGTTTTTCATCATATCCTGTCCTAAGTGTGAGAGTTGCCTATTTCAGCAGTGAACATTTAAAAAGAGAGTTGAAAATGAGAAAATATATCAAAAAAAAAAAAAAATCCTCCATCTGTTGGATTATCTTCTAGTGGTCTTAACAAGGCTATAAAGAATGGGAGTAAAATTTATCCAAGAATGTTCAGAATTCTTCAGTTACAGAGATATACAATCAAATAAATATAGTCTCTAAAGATAAATCTTATAGTGATCCTATTATTGTATAGAAAAGTAAGAAATAATTTCTCTGCAGTAAATTTGGAAAAGACAATATTGTCTCTTGAATTCTTGTTATTTTTCCTTGCTATTATATGTTAGTTTGCATAAGCATCCTGCTTTACAGAATGGGAAAAATAGGCAGATTTCCATCTCTTGTTTTAATTTGATTTTTTTTTCTGTCTTTCCCATGATTTATTCAGTCAGATACCCTTGTTTTCTATTATAATATCTTACCATGCTTTCAGCCAATAAAAGCAGATACACACACTGCTTTATGGCTGTTATTGTTAATGGTGATAACACTTTATGGCCCTCTTGTCTACATCAAAATGCTTGTTTTACTGAAAATTTCCTAAGCACTGAGCACTTTCCTGAGCACTGAGTCCAGACACAAATGGATATATTCCCACTGTCTAAAATAAAAGATTTTATATGGGCTATAATTCAACTCATATAATGTCCAGCACTGCTTATTACAATTGGCAGTCTTTGCTGAAACAAACTACAAGCCAAGATTGCAATGAATGACTTCCAGCCCTAAAGAAGGCATCATCTGTGTCAGGGCCAAGAAAATCAGTAGGACTTTACATCATGAATGCCATAGTAGCCTGCATATACCTACACCCCCAAAACAACATTTTTTCCACTGATGGTTCCTTGCACATGAAAAAATGCTATCCCAGATTTAACCCATTTGTTTTTAATGCCTATTGTAGCTGGAACAGAGTACACCAAGGTTACTAAAATAATTGAGGGAGAGCCACAGATTATCGAGAGAGAAATCAAGAAAGTCCATTTGGAAGGTTAGTTTGTCTAAAAATCCAGTATCACTAAGACCTCACTTGTCTGAAGTGATCATTCTAGGTGGGGATTTGTAACTTTTATTCACAAAAATTACTTAGATCTGAAGCCAATATTTTAGCAAGAAGAGTTTTTTGATTGTTTTGGAAAAGAATTATTTCACTGATGTTGCAGAGAAAAATGTTGAGGCTTGTCTTGTGTCTAAAAGTAACTAAAAGATTTGGCAGGCATAGTAGACAAGAGGAAATGTCTAAACCACAAAGCTTAGGTAAAACATATGAAGGAACATGCACTATAAGAATTGCATTTTCTCTAAGCAGCACATCCAGAAGAAGACCACGTGAGTTGCTTTTAACTTGAGTTATTTCTTGTTAGTTTTAATGTGATCTGTCAATGTGATCTGTTGGGGTCTCAACTTGGTAAGAGGAGGGTGGAGGGAATATGATCTCTGGGTATGGGTAAATCTTATGGGGTCTTGGAATTTCTCTCCTGTTATCCTATCTAATAAGGGAAACTCTTGGTTTTGAAAAAGCTGAATGGTGTGGAGGTCCAACATGAGGGGCCAAATACAGTTCAGCCTCAGTTCAGCCTGAGTATATGCCAGGAATTAATTTTTCAAGTTTAACAGTCTTTATTTAATTAATTATTTATTTTTTTTGATGATAGTCTTTATTGCAAGTTAAAAAGTAGTTTTCTTGAAATTCCCTAGTGTTTAATAAATAAATATTTCTACTTTTTGCATTTTGAATTTTATGCCAAATACTGAAGGTATACCACAATTATTTGTAAACTTCAATGTTGGGTAGTACAAGGCATGCAGGGAAATCAAATATTGCTTGAAAATGAGAAAAGAGTATGATTTTCAGCCATGGTGCCTTACACGAAAACATAAAATTTTGGATGGGCCATGTTCTCTCCTTGTTAAAGTAGTGCAGAACTTGCAAATTTCTTTTATATGCCCAGTGTTTCACCTCAGCTGTAATGAAGCCTATATATCAGGGCATTGAGTTTGCATACCCTGTGCCTCAAGATGAAAAGGCAACTGAATATGGCTAGTTAAGCAAATATACAAGTACTTTAAGTCTGTAAAGAAGGAAATATACTACAGTAACATTTCTGTGGGAGAATTCTCTTTAAAGTTTGTGAAGTGTTTTCTCCCCTGATGAGGAGACACTTGGTTTTAAAAATTACATCAAGGTTTGATGAGAAAGAGGAAAAGGTGTCTGTAGTTTCAGAGAGTTGGTCTTCTGGAAAACAGATATATCTCCTAATGAGGGTGGTACCTATACAATGGCCCTTGCTTCTCTGTATCTTTTAAAACAGAGGTTTCTGAGACAATAAGCTGACCTGTAAATGTGGAGTGATACTGTGGGCTTATTGTGCAGTTATATATCAAGGCCCAAGTGCAGCTGGAAATGTGGCTGACATCTTGCAATGGCTGAGATTCAAGTATATCATTTATATATAGTTCTTGAATAAATGTCTATAGTGTGCCCTGCAAGGAAATCTGAACTTCCTCTGCCAAAATCTGAAAATGAATCCTGGGCAGTACATTAACATCATTGCACATCACTGACAGTGTCAGATGGCTTTTGCTGTATGAAGAGCATGGGCAAAATATCCTGGCCCCTGCCTACATCATGCAACCATCCACAAGAGATCAGTATGAATAATTCATAGTAAAATTTAAAAATACTTCTGAAATTTAGGTAAGATTTGACGAAAGAATACAAATTATGGAAATGTGTGAACTGTATTTATTATTAGCATTCATGTTTCAGGTGATCAAGTCAACATACTAATGGATCAGAATCCTTAATTCATGAAAAACCTTAAAAAAAAAATTAAAGAGTTTTAGTTCAATTAGGATATAAAAAATAAATTCTGACTGAAACATTTCTGTTTTCTAGAAGCACCTGTACGGAAAGTACAAGCAAACAAGAGGACACAAGGTAAAACATATATTTAAATATTTTAATTTATATCAAATATGTTTCTCGGATATGTTTAAAGTAAAGGGGAAGGGTGAGGGGTACACAGAAGCTTAAGAAAACAGAGTTCCAAATGGAAGAGTTGCATTTATGCTTTAAAAAAAAAAATACTTGTTAATTAAAAGCCTTATATACTCTTTATATATATGTTTCTATCTGCAAAGAACTTATATTATGTGCTTCGTTCAAGCCATATTTCACAATAGAATAAAGGTATGATATAGTTTAACCTGGCAGGCAGCAAAGCACTACACAGCCATTCACTAACCCTTCCCCCCACAGTGGGATGGGGAGAGAACTGGAAAAAAAAATGTAAAAGCTTGTGGTTTGAAATAAAGACAATTTAATAGGACAGAAATTAAAAAGAAATAAGAGCAACAATAATAATAATGTGTACAAAACCAGTGATGCACAATGCAATTGCTCACCACCTACTGACAGATACCCAGCCCATTCTTCAACAGCGGTCTCCCCCCACCCCGGCCAGCCACCCCATACGAATTGTTCAGTGCGATGCCTTATGGTATGGAATATACCTTTGTCCAGTTTGGGACAGCTGTCCTGATTCTGTCCCCTCCCAGCTGCACTCCATCCTCCTCACTGGTGGGGCGGTGTGAGAAGCTGAAAAGTTCTTGGCTTAGTGTAAGCACTTCTCTGCAACAATTAAAATGTGAGCCTGTTACCAACATGATTTTCATTCAAAATCCCAAAAACATCACCATACCAGCTACTAGGAGAAAAACTAGCTCTATCCTAGATGAAACCAGGACAAGGTGTCAAAGTGAGATCTGATTCTGAAATCTGATACTGTGAAAATGGCACTGTGGGATTCCCCAGTGCAGGGGAATCCCATTCACTGTTTGCTCATCATTTGAATCTATTGAGAAGCTGGGAGATCACTATAATCTCCTACCTGCCAGTATGACAGTGAAAGATTCAGCATCATTCTTTCCTATTCAAGTCTGTTTCACCCTTAAATGCAGTATCTAGCTTAACTATATTACATATAATAGGCTATATAATAATAGGTTTTATATATATATATATATTCTTTTTTTTTTCCCCCAGGGGGATCAGCAAGAAGAAGGACAAGACTAGCTTATTCTTAAAAGCTTTTCAAAATAAAATCCACAGAATTACAAATTAACGGCATGGTCTTTGAGATGAAGAGAAACTGTTCTGAAAAAAAGAACATTAGAAAACAATGTGTTTTGATAACAATGTAAACTGAACCATGAATCCACTAAAAGATGTGAAAATGCAGATGCTCACTACTGGTATAATTTTCACAAGGTGCTGTAATTGCTCTTGATAGTAAGCATTATGCAAGGTGGGATCCTGGAACTGCTAAAGGCACAAACAAAACTTCCATCAACTTCTGTAGAACCAGGATTCCCTTTTAAGCTGGCTAGTAAGTGCTTGCAAGATTGGATTCAAAAATAGCAGGGAACAATGCAGAATGTATTTTTTATTCTTATTTTTATTTCTACTAAATGAGAAATATAAATGAAATTAGATCATTTCTAGGAAAAAAAAATCACTTCAGATGACTTTTAGAATAAGTAATAAAAGGAAATAAGAGTGTTAATGTAGCACTTTCGGTTCAGTAGTATTGTATGTTTTTTGTAAGTCAAAATTCATAGTATTTTTAACATAATATTGACACCAGTAACATTACCTTTTCTAAACAGACAAGTATTATATGTCTAAACAGACAAATGTATCTTTTCTTGTTCTACATCAAATATCCAAATGCCTTCTGGTAACGTGGCTAATGGAAACTCTTAACAAGGGAAACAGAAAATGTTATAAGCTTCCTAAAATGTATTTGAGATCATGCTGACCTTTATTTATATGAAAAATAATTCCTATAGGAATCCTATAACAACATATATACTGAAATTCTTAAATGTTTTCTGACTTTTCCCTAAATATGTCTTTTGATTATTAAAGTGGGTTATAGAAGGGATAATTAAAATGCATGCAAACAGTTATCTCTGCGTGGAAAAAGGTGTTACAAAGCCTAGGTCTGAAAGCTTTTATATCAAAACATGCTTTGCTAATATCTGGTACTAATGTGGAGTTGTCTGTAAATTATGTCATTTTTATAACTCCAGTTTTGTACTCATAAAAATTGTTTGCCTTTATTAATGAAAGTTGGAAAACAATTACTCATGGAGTAAGAAAAAACATGTTCAAAGTGCCTTAATTCTGCAGACCAAAGTTTAAGAGAAGTTATCTGATGTGCTTTTATACTTCTGTTTTGAAAGAAATACTCAATAAACAATTTGTCTAAATGTCCTTGTATTTGTAAATAAATCTTTTTTATGAGAAAGCAAATTGTAAATATTCTTAAAATGTTAGTGTAGTTTTTAGATTAAAAATTTGCCCTCAGAGAAGCAAATTTTCTCACCTAGAACAAATTAATTCTCTAACTGCATCATTCTCCTTAAACAGAATTCAAAAATTCCCTTAATTCAATAATTACATACTGTGAACTCTATCATCTCAATTTCCTTATGAGTGGTAAAGATGCCTGAGTAATGGATTGTTATGTTTTGTAGACTTACTGGGCTGACAGAGTATCTCAATAAGGTGACCCCACTATCTATTGTTAAAGTGCTGTTGTGGTTACAACTGAAACCAGGACACCAAGCCATTCAGTGATTCTGTGCTAGGGGAGGAATGTGTCTGTGCCCTCTGCTACCCAAAAAGGAGAGGCATATCAATGAGAGAAAGACAATCACAGTGTTCCAGGAAATTAGCATGGCGTATATGTCCATGCACCAAGACTATGATAATATACGTTTCATCCATAAGACATTTTAACAGAGTGGCTACATATTGTGACAGGCCAAAAATTGATATCATCATAACAACAACCACTGGGTTTATAGAGAAGGACCTCACAGTTGTCACAGCAACAGACTCTCTTTTAATGTCACTGAAAAAATTAAACCACAAAAACAGTAAGTGGAGACTAATAAGTAAAGGTTTCAATAAAAACAGTTTTTCAGATTAACTTCAGAGCCTAATGTCAGTGGAGAAGACTGAAAATTTTAGAAAATATCTTCTGACCACAATTACTGTTGAAGGAGACTTGAGAGATGATCAAATACCTAAGAAATCAATGATACTCTGTTTCCTATATATTTCTATATTCTGTGTTCAATATCTCTTTTCCAAATTGATCTTTAAGTGGCTAAGAGATTCATAAAATTAATATATGACTGACATCCACATGCATGTCTTCCCATTCTCTGATACACATCCCCATCAATGTACCCTACCCATTCAGAACATGACTACATTAAACCAATGAAAGAAGACCTAAAAACAGGAGGAAAAAAATGTTAATAGCATCTGATTCTTCCTTTATATGAAGCAGTAAACATCTCATTCACCCTTTTTCTCAGCCTTTGAACAGGAGTATTACAATATACAGACTGATTTTTACATCACATGGGTATCAGCATCAAATTTCTTATACTACATTTTCCTGTCAGGGTTCACATTTTTAAGATTAAGTAATATCCTGTCAACCTTGGTACTGGGTGAGAAGAGTAAGTTTTCCTGTTCCTGGCTTTGGGTTAAATCTTGCTCTCTTACTCTTTTGCTACATCTTTTAAGATAATTAAAATTACCTGGGGTAACATGTCATTGCTCTCACCAATGACCAGTTATCCAGCAACCTCTCGATACAACTGTAGGAACTCTAGTAGTATAGGCAAATGCAATATTTGTACAAAATGAAACAGAACAAAACTCTCCATTACTCCAGGCCCCCAAGAAATATATCCCAAAATGTTGCAAAATCAGAAATGACAAGTCTGAAATTTTAAAATAAGTTGAAATATGTCATCTCTGATGTTCTTCTATAGCAATATTTGAGTAACTATTTTCATTAGTGCATTTAAAAGTCTATTTCAGCCATGTGTATTCAATGTTTTATTTTTCATTGTTTTTGAAAGACTAATGTGACATTTCATACAAACTCCATACTTTATGCACCATGAACAATTATTTTTAAAAAGACAAAAAATCGTCAAAAATCTTAATATTTAAAAATATTAATCTCATATTTTGTAAAGAAATAGGGTTTACATTTTCTCAGAGGTTCTGTATTTCAATTAAATGATGTTTGTGTGAAATTGAGACTTTTGATTTTAGCTATTTTCCCAAAAAAATGCAGCAGTTTTTGAGAGAACACCAGACAGAATATTTTCAAGTTATACATTGAATTTAAGAAAAGATAAAATACTATTTACAGCAATGTTGTGTAGGTACTGTTGCATTCTTCTTTCAGACTCTCAGAGTGGTTAACAACTAGTATCAATCAAAGAAACGTAATGTAAATGTCTCAGTTTTACAGATGGAAGCAGTCACAGAAAATAAATAGATAGATAGATAGATAGATAGATAGATAGATAGATAGATAGATAATAAATAAATAGCCCTCTCTAGAATTCCTGTTCATTTCACTGTTTTCTAGATCACACATCTTGTCTGGTTTTCTCATCACTAGCTAACATTAATAAAAAAAATGACATCCTGTTACTCTGATGGTGGTACTTTGTGTGGTATGACAGCAGCTAGGTAGGTCTACTACAAAATATCACGTTCTCAAGAAGGCATCCACTTGAATGTACACATGCTTCATTTGGAGACTGGGAAGCTGTTTATTTTGTTCTTCCAGGTAGCCTAGAGAACAATCCAGAGCAGAATCCAACCTCCTCAAGTACATATAGCCAGCAACTTTATAGCCAGCTTTTATAGCCAGCAAATTTTCTCAAGTTCTTTGCCAGTGGATATCAGGCAAACATTAAATACCTCCACATGCCACTCAACATAAGAAATACTCTCATATATATATTAACTAGGGAAGGGAAATATTACAGTAGGGCCTCCCCATTGTAATTGGATTGTGTGTGCTGTAGAAAGTATTTTTGATACTCATGATAGCACAGGGCTTCTTGTTCAGTTATTTAAAAAAGGTCTCAATTTCTCTTCTGCATAAGCCACAGGAGTGAAGATTTCAGAAGCTGGCATTCTTCCTGTCACTTTTATCAAAATGTACGTTTTTCATAATATGTCAAGAAAATGCAAGTATGACAGCATAAAGGCTTGCCAATATTTGAGGTGTTGTTTTTTTCAGTATAGCAAGAACAAAATATATAAAAAATGTTCACATCTTCACTTTACCTCTATTTTAACCAGTATTAAATAAAAATTCGGTTATATATGAGTTTTGTGTTTAACTGCTAGCAAAGAAGAGGAAATATTAACTACAGATTATACATGGGGAAGAGGACAATTCCTTATGGTAAAAGTAGTTAATAAAATAATATCAAGATGATACTACACCATGGGGAACAAAGCATATTAAAGACTGAAAGTTTTTATTCAATAGCTTTTGCAGTCTCCTTTACAGCTGTAGTAATTTATTCCCAATGTCATAGCACATGAAAATATTTATTTTCTTTCTGCTTTAAATGTCATCCTTTAAAGACCACAAAGCTCAAGCTTTCTGTTATGGATTTCTTCATCATTAAACAAAAGTTACAGCTCAGAGGAATGATGTCAGCACTAACACTTTGGATCATAAAGTTCCCTCATCTTCATGAGTTTCATAATCTGGTATTGACAGTTGGAGTCACTAACAGTTATATAATGCAGTATTATACATATTCAGAGAAATCTAGTAGGACATCTTCATGTGAAGCCCAAGCTGATGTAAATGAGACATTAAAGTAGAAAAGTAAGAGATTATATTTTTAAGGTCAGCATTCTTAGAAGGTTATATCAAGAAAAAGGTTTGTGCTTTCCTGTAGTATACTGAAATGGCACAGAAAAATTGTCCAGGAATAAAATCTAAAGAGACGAGAACTTAATTTGAATCAATGAAATTAACATGCTGTAAATTACTGTCCATCCTCTATGCTATGATAGCTTGCATGACTTTAGACAGCTTCACTTGCAAAGTAAAACATGCCATGGGTCTGGTAAAGTCTCTCTCTTACACTGCTCTCTGCTGACTGCAGCCGCTGCAGGGAGTGTAAGTTCCACCCTCCCCAGTCCTGTCATCTCTTCACCTCCGTGTAGCAGGGAAATAGGGCAGCTGAAGATCTAGCCCACCATATTTCAAAGATATGTGGTACCACCCAGTATTTTTGGTTTTACAGTACCACGTAAGGTGTTGGGTTTTGCACTCCTACTTCCCTTTCTGGTCTGATGCATCTCTTGCATGCTCAGATTCCTTAACTTTTGGCTATACGTTACATATCTGTACTGCTAAACAAAATCCCAAAATCAGAAACAGAGAATTTGCTCTTACAATTATATAAACTGGCACATGCAGTCTGTATCCACACTGCGCAGCATTTTGCCCTCAGCTTCTTTTACTACTTGGTGTTCCTGTGACCTAATTTTCTTGAGAGAAAGGGGGAATTTTTAACTCCGTTTTAGAGTGTGTAAAATAAGATGGTACACTGAGGATTGTGTCTTTACATGACAATGAAAATTTCCATTGTATGGATTGTGGTAAAATGTACAGGAGTTAACTGAGAATGCAAAGCCTGCTGGGGCAGGGTTAGAGGGAGAGAGAAAGCCACATCAGTGCAGTCTTCTCTATGCTGTTGGAACGTTTCCTGGAACCTGTTCTTCACAGATTAATGCATGGGATTGGCTCAAAAAGTGCAAAATGGCATGGGCCAAAACCATGCTAAGAAGTGCTCTAACAGCAAACTATTGTGTCCAGTGCTTCACTTAATTCCTATATCCTCTTTATAGTACAGATGTAGCAATGGACTGAAATAATTGGAACTGGATTTTGTTATACATTTTTATATAATATATCTCACACTTAACTCCAGCTGAGCTGTTTTAAATTAGTTGCTATAATATTTAAATTGAAGTAGAAAAAAAAAAAATGGAGGGGAAAGGGAAAGGGAAAGGGAAAGGGAAAGGGAATGGGAGGGGAGAGGAGGGGAGGAAGGCTGAATGTCCTTCTCTGCAGAGCTGCCTTCCAGCCAGTTAGCCCACAGCCTGTTCTGGATTTCTGGATTATTCTTCCCCAGCGGCAGGACTTGGCTTTTGCCTTTTTTGAACTTCACAGGAACCCTATCAGACAGTTTCTCTTCTGAATGGCAGAACACCCATCTGGTATATTGATAAATCCTTTTGTTGTTGTTGCTGTTGTTGTTGTTGTTGTTGTTGTTGTTGTTGTTGTTGTTGTCGTCATCTCTGCAAACTTGCAGGGTGCAGGATATACTCCACCCCATTGTCCAAGCTGTTAAACAATATTGGGCCCAGTACTGACTGCTGGGGCACATTTCTGTGAAATAAAAGATGGAATCAGATGTTTAAGCTGTGAAGAATGTTGCTTACTCCATGACTGCTTTATAATCATGCATTTCATTATATCTCCTGCTGATACTTTTTAGAATTGTTTCAGTCATATCTGGTTTGAATCACAGTCAGTTAGCCCTCTAATTGTTAGTCCAATTACCTTTTTATTTTTATTTTTATTATTATTATTATTTTTTCTCACGGAGGAATATTTAACAGTTTTTTTCAGCAGCTTTATTTTCCACAAATAAACATGTGATCTGAGTCAGAGCCACACTGAAGCCATGTGATGTGAATGTGATATTAAACACAATTAAAACAGTATGTTTATTAAGTGAGAAAAATACATCAATGCAAAAAGTACTGTCAAGAGATGGGGAGATTTTCATGGTCACAGTCAGGAGTTACTTGAGATATGGTTTACATAAGTTTACCCCAGGCTCTTCAGGCTGTTGACTGTACTGTGAATGATGTCCAAGAGACCTCTTACAGTCCTCACTGTCCCTGCAGACCCCCAGAGCTAAGGTGCCTGCCTATCACTGTCAGTCTGACACCACTGATCTATCATAATCTGGCAAATCCAGCCCCTGCAATTCTTAGCAGCAAGTAGAGATCCACTTTTCTACAGACTCCTACATCCATTCCTCTGAAGAACTTAACAGCACTTGTGTCTGTCTTTTGTAAACACTTTCATTACAAAGTGCCCACATAGCAGTGGAAGATGTAGATGCAGTGGTAACTGAGACTGCCAAGCCTCCCTGCTCTGCTCCACTGTAGAAGGAAGCAGCTATGATCTAATTTGGAAAGACTGCTCTTTCCAGTGAAGGTGGAAGGACAACTCATTTCTTGATCCCAGATTGTTAGACACAGGAAATACAGTAAGTACAAATTTTAAACAGGAATGCTGGCAAAAGAACATTTGAAAATGAGATACATATTGGTATATTTTTTATTTTATATTTTCATATGAAATTAGCTACAGATAGGCTGGCAATGCCTTTGGGAAATCTTATTCTGTAGTGCTGAGACCTTGGCAAGAGCATGGGACCATGCAATGCACATACCTCCTGTATAAGCCTGCAGAAGCCCCAGAAACATTTCATGTCTCCTGGCATGTGTCTCAAAGATGACTCTACTGAGTCAATACCTGAGCGCTTACTGTGTGCCACCTCCAGTCCTCAGTGAGGACTCTGAAAGCATGAGCCAGAGAGATGTCATGCCACAATCCAAACAGAAGCAGTCTGGAAGAAAACAGCTGTACATCAAGTGTGTATTTATTATTTCTCCAGCTGTAAATCAGACATTACAGATGGGAAAGTCTTACTAGATCATGTTATCAATCTCCTAGCCAAGGCTGGAGTGTTCCCCACTGTTATAGTCAGTAATGCTTTGACCAGACAAGTGGTACCTTCCCACAGACTTTCTCTCACACTAGTCTCAGAGCCTTTTTCCAATATTCTGCTCTCCTTCCTGGCTTAGCTGCCATCAGACTTGGCAGACATATTCCATGAAGGACTCTTTCAGCAGAAAAGACAGCTGGTTTAGCCGTAACAAGGATGAGAATCCCTGTTTCTGTCAGTAATGAACTTGCTCATACTGAAACACCTCTGCAATTGGTAAATATATTATGGTGTTCAACAATCTATTGTCTTTGATTTACTGTGTAGATGGCCTCATAGGTTTGACACTTTATATATATATATATATATTTATATATCTTAATAGTGCTGTAATAGTTTAGGATAGCTCATGAAATCATACAATCACAGAATGGCTGAGATTGGAAGAGACTTCTAGAGGTCATCTGGTCCAATCCCTCTGTTCAAACAGGGATATCTACAGTCCTAAATATACTTAAAGAATCAATTACATTTGTTAAAAAAATCTTATGAGCTGGAAACATCCCTATATAATTTTCCTTTCTTCTCCCTTAATAAAATCTATTCTTCAAACACCAGTGCAATGAGGAATTATTCCATGTAATCATTTTCACTCCTTATAAATCAAGTAGAGTTAGGTCAGCAGAAGTGTGGAAGACTGTAAAATTCAGCATTCTTAGTTTCATCACTGAAAAATTTACTGGTCCTAGTAACCTCGCCCACTGGCAGCCAGGACATTAGGGCTGCCCCAAGAATCAGGCAGTAGAAATCCATTTCAAAGTCCATTTGGCTCTTGGCATCAAGACACTGTGACTCAAAGTTCAGAAAGCTTGTAAGCTTCTGGTTTCACAGCCAGAACTGCCTGCAAAAATGAGTGCCACTGACTGAAATAACAAGAGAAAATCAGAATGTATAGAGACAATAAGGCACATGCATAGTCCTGGGATGTGCCAAGGGACCTGTCCCCAACCTGCAACTGTGGTTGTCCAGGTGCAGGCATCCAGGACCAATTTACACTGCTAGAGGTGCAGAAAGGGGCTATAAAAATGATTGAAGGAGTGGAAAACTCATTTTCTGATCGAATGAGCAAGAGTTTAGTTTATTAAGCCTTGTAAAATGGAGGGTAAGAGAAAAAGAGATTGTTTTCTCCTCATACACAAGGAAGGATAAAGAGCTATAAAAACAAATAATGCTTTTCTGGGGAAAATTAGTAGGGATTTAATGACTGAAAATGTAACACTTGCCGGAGCAGGAGACAGGACTTATTCACCAAAAAGCACATTTTGCAGTTCTGGACTTTGCTGTTAGGATTATGTTCACTTGTAACTCGTTGTTGTTTACCACAATTTGCCACAATCAGGATCTAAAATTAATCACTTTTATGTGGCTGCACCAGAGTGCCTAGAGTATCCTCCTTCTTGTGCATCTTTTTGAATATCCCGTCTGACACGTGACAGAACAAAGACCCCCTTCATTAGGACTGGATCTTGCTCAGATCTGTCCCTGTAACAACAGCCTCATAATAGAGGCTGAAATTCTTCAGATTGAGGGTAAATATGGAATTCAGATTTTCCATTCTTGGACAAGACCTCTAATTACTAGACAATTAAATCAAGTCAGCAGTTCTATCACTACACTCTCTGAAAGAGAAGTTTCCTTTTTTTTAGGTGCCCAGTCCTGTTACTTAGATGTTCTCCAAGCATCTCTAATGAACTAAGGCATTAGAGATTTTCTTCTTACTTTGACACCCAGGATAGAAAACTATGCCCAGAAGGAGGAGATGTGGAGATGTTTCAGGGCAAACACAGATGTCCAAAACTCTTAAGCAGGAAGTGGCCTTTGTTTGGGGAAGGGCACAGATAGAAAATTCAGTTAGTGTTAAGTTTATTTTGCGTCTGGACTGGCATAACTGGAGTAGATTGGAGCTCTATGCATAAAATTCTACAGTCACCGAGGAGCATTATTGATTGCATATGCAACTGACACAGTGTTACATGCTTACAAAGTAAATGCATCTGTAGTTTGTTCACTTTTTTGTGTCTGCCTCATCTGTCCATACAAACTGTGTACACAGTCACAGTGAATTTCTCACATTAACATATTTTTGTGCATTTTGTATCTGTGTGTTCAAGTGCAAACATCAAAATTTACAGTCCAGTTTTATAGTGTAATTCAAATAAGCTTAGGACAGCAGCCAGCCACTCTGAAGTGCTAGATAAACAAAAATGCTCTAAATTTTATATAAACAAGTAGTGTCAGATGTTACTTATGTTCCCAGGGTTTAGAAATGTTAAGCCATTGGTCTTTTACTGTCCTCCTTTCAGCTCAACAGTTTAGTTTTGAATGGTAGATTCTGTTTTAGAAGTTAAAGTGCACTACATTAACAAAAATGTCATCTTCAGCACTAAGATCCTAGACCCAGCTAAACAGTTATTTTGAATCTTTAGTTTTCTCCCTATTCAAAATTCCAGGCCAACGACAGGGATCAAGACAGGGCTCAGCTGGTGACATTTGTGACTTTCCTTCTAGTACTGCTGACAGACTGCCATCTAATCAGATTGTGAGGTTATGATCTAACTGTCTGTGGTTTCTGTGTGAACACTATTAAAAAATAATTTTGCAGTGGAAAATTACCACGTAAGGAGTAACAAATGTTGAAGATGAAAACCAGATTTTTGCATCTCTTCTATTTCTTTATGTTCTTTTAATTTATTCATGGGTGATGAGGCACCATAAGAAGTGGACTTGGCTCCTCTTTTCCCTCTAGTCACTATGGCACCCACAGGCAAACCACAGCATGGGGAGGAAATCCCTGTATGACCAGGCTCACCCAAACATGGGGGTGATGGCATGATATACAAAATCCCAGCATCTCAGAAATATTCTTAGGTCACAGAATAACATTGTGGACAAGATATCTGACTTTCCATAGCAGAGATTCCCTATACCCCTATACCCTTTAATTTGTAGCATTCAATGTAGTAAACATTTACTTCTGTAATTTAATTATTCAGGTTTCCCACAATGATACCATTATTGCTTTGATATTCTCTTTTAGTTAACATGTTCAAGAATCTACAGGAAAACAAGAGATTTTTATTTGAGCAATAGCTATAACTGCAATTAACAGAAAAGATTTCAGGTACACAAATCCTTTGTCAGGGATGATGTGGAAGCATTCATTAACCAAGCCACACAGTACCAGAAAGATAAGTCACTTCATAAATTTAATTTGGCAGATACAATGGGTGTGGCTGGGACAAAGATTTACCAGTTGGTTCATTATAGACAGTAGGTGGATATCATCTGGGTGGAGAAATCCTATCCATATAGACACCAATGGGAGTTTTGTTAATTTTAGTGGGGGTAAAATTACATCACAGTATTTTTCCTTTCCTTTTGCACTCTCTCTAATCTTAATTTATCATATTTCCTGAAGAGGATGCAAGCCTCGTTAGCAATGATTCTGAATCTGATGTGTTTTAAACACATGGTGTGTTTTAAACACATGGTGTCAGTGGGTTGAAATATCTGATAGTCTTGCTGCCAGCACTTGTTAACTACAACAAAGGGAGTTGTGGGTGAGAGATCCTGGAGGGTGGGTGTTTTGGATCCATATCACTCTCTTCTTGGACTTAGAAACTGAAGTAGAGGCCTAAGTCTGATATCTGCTCTGTAGTATAGAGATTATGGCTCTTGGGCCTTGCAGTATCCAGGAAAAAGTAAAGTTTAGAGTTATGAATATCACCTACATGAAGCTGCAGAAGTGACTGGTGTTCAAACACAAACATGAGAAATTGTGAATGAGAACATTTGAGTTATGTTCTAATATATGGTTAGTCAAAACACAGATCAATGTTAAGTATTCATGTTCAGGTTGTTTTCAAGGGAAAGACTTTCTGAAAGAGCAGTGTAGCTGGGGAATCTGATTTACTGTTGTTTCTTCTAAGGAAGAAAAGATCTCAATTTTCGATAAATGCATTCCAGAGTTCCTTGAAACAGACCCAGTTAATTCACTCTTAGTGTTTATTTCCACCCTCTAGACCTTAGCCAAATCATCTTTTTCATCACAACAGATATCCTTAGAAGCTTGGCAGTACGTCACTTCTATGTTTTCAAAAATGCTCTTAAGAGGTTAAGATGACCTTATCAGATTTCAGTCATGTGACAGATGTGGAATGGTAATAACTTACAAATACTGGAAGATACCTGATTAAGGTGGTATTTTGGGGGGTTTTGTTTGTTTTGTTGTGTTTTATTTTGTTTTTTGATTGTATGGTGGTGTTATGTGAGTTAAATGAATGGTGTTACTGAAAACAAAAATAAAGCAAACAATACTTCATGATATAACATTCTCCAGCAAGCATATATGGAGCATCACCGGACAACTGGGGAGCCACTGGTAAGCAGACTATGGACTGATCACTTTGTGTCTATGCCATCAAAAACTTATGTAAGCAACTCCATCTGAGTTCTTTGATTTTCCATCATATAGAAATGTTAGTCTACCCCTAGGGTTTCTTTAGAGCTTCCTCTAGAACAACAAAAAAAATGGCTATCATCAGCTGATAATTCACTCTGTGGCCTCAGTCCAGGGACACTCTTGAGCCAGCCATAGAAGGCAGTGGTCTATCCATCCTCAAACCCTCTTACATGATCTCATTCCCTGCCCCACAACATTCAGCACCTGTCCCCAGTTTCAAAACATACCGTTCTGCTGGGCTGCAACACAGACTTTTGTTTTTGACGCTCTGGACTGAAATGCACAGGCCAAATAATTGCAATGTTTAGAGAAGACTTGGTTTCACACACTATCTGGATGAACCAATCCATTGTAAAGGAAGCTCCCTCTGAACACCATGGGCACAAACACTGCCCTCATATGGCACAGCATCCAGGAATCACTACTCCATGAAGCTTATTCGTTCATCTGTGTATAGCTACTAGCTAACAGCAGAGTCAGAAAGCCTGGAGGCTGAGAAAACACCAATTGTCAGACTTGATAAGAAAACAGCACAAGCTTGTCCAGATAATTACACAGGGCCACAGATGAGACCTGTGTGGTTAAACACTATTATCTACTACAGCTTTCAGCACATTAGACATATCCAGCTCATTTTTAACACTTTCCAGATATACTAGACCTTCTTTCTACTATTAAAGCTAAGCAATATTTTGGTATAGAAAATATTGAAGTATACCAGAACTGGGGAACCTGGGAGCACTTCCTGCTTCAAGGACTGATGGTATTTTGTGATGCTGTTACTGAAATTGGAACAAAACCTGAATATGTACCATCATCTCACATGCACAGGTTTTCCAGTAGAAGAGAACCCAGGTATGTGTGCATAAGGACAGCAGTGTTGCCCTGAATCAGGTAATCTGGTGTGGATAAGCAGGGGACCAGGACAATTAGAAGACCAGGAATCCCACCCACAGTCAAAAATCCATCTCTACATACAAAAAAAAAAAAAAAAAAAAAAAAAAAGCTGGCAAAGAATGGTCTCAGCTGGGGTAGTTTAGGGACCAGGGCCTGATCAAGGTAAATGCCATAAGCCTGCCTGAGAAGACGTGAAGACATGATGTTTGCTTGATTACAGGGATTCTTCCGATACTTCTGACCAGCTACATAATAAATACCAAGCATCCTATATCATCAGTACAGTCTTCATTATGCAGACATAGTTACAACATATTGACAGAAATCTCTAGGATAATATTTTGCCCTAGTTTTTCTGATCCCATCCTTTATGGCAGATTATATTATGTGATGCATGCTCACATCATGAGAGTCTCTGCTTCTCCTAGGAAAGGTTTCTCCTACCCTTAATCCAGCCCAATCTCAAAACTGTTAAATTGCTTGTATAATTATATTTTTTGTAAGCAGTTAATTTAGACTCAATCCGAAAGTGATCTCAGCTGAAATTTCACTATACATGGTGCTAGCTGAAGTGGCAGCTCTCAGTGTAGAATGGATTTGCTCATGTATGCATTCTTCCACACCTTCCATTTACAAAAGACAGAAGTGCAGCTGCTTGTGCAACCACCATATGTGTACTGTGCCTGCAGAAGCAGGCAGCCTGGCCCACAAAAAGACATTTGCCTCACTAACCTTTGGTAACAGGGCTTTCTGTCATGCGTAAATCTGAGCAAGAGTGAGGTTCTTTACAGCAGATTAAATCCCCTTTTCAGTAAACAGCAAAACTCCTGAGTTATCCGTGTGATACTTCATGTTTCTAAATTGGGCGTTTGCTTTTGTCTCACTTGGCCTGAGTGAGTGTTCTTCACCCATAAAAGGAAGAGAGTTTGTAATGAACGTAAGTCTGATGCACAAAGTGTGCTGTATTCATCTATCTTCTTAAAGTCTTTTAAGGTATCCAATGTCAGATTTAATCTCTAGTATTTAGGCTTCATTTCCAAAACATTAAGGCAGCCTCAATATTTAAATAGCTGTAAAAATACAAAAATCTTTAAAGGACTGATCATAATCTGAAATTGTGTAAAGAAAGGTAGTCAGCAAATCCTATACAGATAAGTAATAGGACAGAAAACATTGTTTCTAGTAAGAATTACTAACTTCTGTATAATAATAATAATAGTAATCATAATAATAACAAAAATAATAAATCCTTATGGCCTCAAAAACTGCTAGAGATCATTGATAAAACTGTATTATCCATACATTATGTGTGCAATGTAAATAAAATAAAATTCTATGCAAGGTTAACGGAGCTGATTCAGCTATAGAACTGACCAAGGCAGGAGAACAGAACCTTTAATTAGCAAAGATGAACATCATAAAATAACTTGAACATACTGCATCAAATAATCTGCTGAAGTAAGACTTGTAATTTCCTTTGTTTGAAGTGTACCCTTTGTTCCAAACTGAATTCATTTCCTGCATGACATTGAAGCCATTTATCCAAAACACAGGACAATTGTGTTGAACAACGAGTCTGTCTATATTTAAATAATAATTATGTGTTCCTAAGCCTATCTTGTGAATTTTAACTTTTATAGTTCTTATTCATAGTTGCACATCTTGTCTGTCCTGAGAAAATACCTCTTTAAAATTAATTGACCTCTCTAAGATTTTGCAATGCATGCAGTGTTTGTTAACAGATAAGGACTTGAATCGATGCTCACCCAAGAAAGTTCGTCATATTTATGTAAAAAACAAAAACAAAAACAAAAAACATATTTTTCTTCTTTTTTTTGGCTCACATTCTTTAAAAAATTTTTAATAGTGAAGAGTTCAGTGCTTTAAAATTTTTCTTTTCCTTCATAAATCATACATATTTGGTGACAAATTAATATTTCTTCACATAATCATATAATGAAACTGAATGTAAATAAACTTTTAGGAAAGATGAATGCCAGCTGGGATTCCAGGATCTTTATGGAGCCACTGAGCAGACTGTAGTCTTGATTCTGTACACAGCTGTCCCTTATCTTGCCCCTAAATTGTGTAAAAAATGATACCTCCCCAGGACTCTTTTTCCTTGTCAGTGCAGAAAACAGTAAACACTGCAGCAGGCAGAATCAGCTAAACACAGTCTCTTCATAGTATTGAATTGCTCAGCAGAGGAGGCAGCAAGCAGTAGTCAAAAAATACTGATGGAAAGTTGGGGGTTTTTGTAATGCATTGTGGCTGGTATGAGTCTAGGATCTTGACTTCATTTGGCTCAGGAGAACAGTTGTGTGAGGTAGCTGTATTCACTTGCCAGGAGACATCAACATGGGAGTTTCTCAGCCAACATATTTTCTGCATGTGCAGAATTATTCTGTTTTTCTCAAAAAAAAAAAAAAATGGAAGGAAGGAAGGAAGGAAGGAAGGAAGGA
>NC_048893.1:179168642-179291589 GCF_011077185.1 Oxyura jamaicensis
AAGGAAGGAAGGAAGGACGGAAGGAAGGAAGGAAGGAAGGAAGGAAGGAAGGAAGGAAGGAAGGAAGGAAGGAAGGAAGGAAGGAAGGAAGGAAGGAAGGAAGGAAGGAAGGAAGGAAGGAAGTTCCTATTAGAAAATATTTTTGTGCAGCTTCATTTTTGCCCTGCATTTTAAACAAAGAGATTGTCGCTACATTTCTTGCAATTTTACTCTTCCAGTTAGATAGAAAATTTCTATGTAATTATTTCCTATCATATGATAGACATATACTTTTTTATCCTTTAGAATTAGGATGTTTTACAGAGAATCACAGTCCTCAAATATATACTGACATGAAGAATTTATAATGTCAGGTTTCATTTATACAAGCCTTATGCAAGTGACATTGAGCATAGGGGATCTCCTCTCCTCATGATCCCTGCCTTCTCTGTTTCTCATATGTGCCATTTTTTAATGTCAACAAGTACTCTTTTCCCTGCACTTTCTTTCTTCAGCTGAGTTCTACAGTCCCATTATTAAAAACACCAACTGTATGTCTGATGTGATCATCACCTCCATATAGACTTCTGCCAGCTGTGGGCAACAACAACAACAACAACAACAACAAAAAGCTGGGTTCAAAAAATACATACTTTTTTCTTAAAATCTTCATCTTATTACATCATTTTGGAAGCAAATGCTCAAAGTCCAGAGCACACTTGTACAATTAGGTTCCCATTTATTTTCTAAGAGGTCTGCCTGAGTCTCATGCTTAAGCCTAGAGCCAGCAGACCGCTTCATTACTGCACAGCATAATCCATTCAATCTGTTCCCTTCTATCTGTAAGGATTTTTTCAGGACTCAGTCCATGGTCAGGCTTTGCAAACACACCTTATCATCATGCTACTACTTTCATCTGTCTCAGTGCTCACATGGCACAATTTTTCTTAAATAGAGATATGTCTCTGTTCTCAAGTATTCAAACTTACTGTACTGAGACATACTTCATTTGAAGCACTAATTAGTTTTAGATAGTTATTTTTGGTGTTGCATTCCTTTAAGAATGACTTCAGTCCTGCTAACAGCAGTCTCCTGTCTCCAAGACAGACAGAGTACACCTAGCTGGGTTTCTTCCCTCTCTTTATCAGTAAGAGCATCCCAGCTACCATTATAGCACAGATCACTTCTTGTGCTAACAGTAGTGGTCCAGTTAGGCAAAGGGAAGGCAACAAACAACACAGTTCCCTGAAAGTAAACTTTCAATGGTGGACCCTCACTTTCTGCAAAACATCTTTGGAAAGGCATCCAAAATATGCAAAAACTATCCTAGAGCTATCATTTTGGAGAATTTGTATGCTTTCGGAATGTTCTTATTTCTTACAGAGGATTTACAGCCATTTCTAGAGTTGACAGATGCAGAGAGAAATGGATTACAATCCTGCTTGGTTTACCATATAACCTGTTGGCCTTGCACCTGGATTAAAAAATAAAATAAAAATCCAAGATTGTGTGCTATGCAGAAGTTTCTATTGACACACATTTGAAATAATCTGAACAGAACAGATATTATACTTACACTGTTGCTTCCCCAATTAATTGTTATATGGGCAGTTTATGGACCATTTGAAAATATGTTCGTGTTGTCAAAGACTAATCTTAGCACACAACCATTAGATCATACACATCCTTCATATAGGCCAAATATTTTGTTATAAAACACAAGCCTACCTAAATGTTGCATTTACTTAATATATTAGTTTACAGAACTAGGTTGTAAATTTCACAAAGTATAATATTTCTTACAAATTTTCTGGCACTTTTACTTCTAGTTTCAACTGGGATAAAGCTAAATAGAAACATAGAGACTTTATGATAGTGAAGCATTTTGTCTTTTAGCACTGATCTGAAATTCACAGGTTAAGAAGAAAAATTGCAGCCTCAAAACCACTAAAAATATTCAATTTAAATTTGCCACTGGAAAAAAAAAAAAAAAAGAGAGAGAGAGAGAATTAGCTTTTGATATTTTTCTGTCATTCTGGCCCAGGTGCTGGTGGTCACAAGTAGGAATGAAATGAATTCCACACTGTGAGGGTGAATATTCTGCCGTAAGGATCGGACAGCTGGGCATTGCTCCTGGATATTTTTTCTTTTGTATTTTATTTTTTTTTCAAAGGAGGTCACTTTGCTAGAGGTTAATTCAAGTTCTGATGCTTCTGCTTATACAAACAGTACTAATTCTTTGAGAACCAGCTGAACCTGGGAAAGTCCCCTTCTCTGGCCCAGGAGTCTGGCGCTATTTCAGTCACACTCTCCATACAGCCATTGCTCCAGAGTTCAGCAATTCAGCACTAACACAGATGTGGTCAACCAAAGCTGACACAAAGTGTTATACAAACAGTAACATTGCTGCATTTAGCTGTAGAAAAAGATTTATAGCTTCCCATAATCCCATAAATCATGCAAAGAGCCTGGAGTTTCTCAAATACAAGGAAGTTATTTCAGCTCAGCACTTGCAGATCCAGAGGAGACTCAGTGGACAAGTAGGCAGGTGGATACTTCAGCAGAGGACTCCCTCCAGCTGCTGGTGCTGAGCTGCTTTCTCCCATTGGGACATACAACTTTGGAGGTACAAACCCAATGGCTGGACCAACATCATCTTTCAGAGCACATAGTTTGCTGGCCCAACACATACACCACCAGCCCTATAGCCAGCTCAAAACACAGGTCACATGTTATGTCTTGGGGCAAGCAGGAAACCAGTTGGAGTCCTACTAGTCCACATGGACACAAAGCTCCTTCTTTGCCAGCATCATAACTTCTAATTATAGCCAAGAACCAGACTTTCAAGTATTTTGGCATTGAGCACAACAATTTGACTGGTTTGGACTATCAGCATATTTCCCAAATTCCTTGACAATTTGTTGGATGAAGGGGACAGAAACATTTAAAAGCCAAAGTCCATCTTATAGAATACTCTGTAAGTGATGCGGTCTCAACTCATGCTGTCAAGGAAAATGAAAGCAGGAAAGCAAAGAAATATAGATATGACTTTTATTTTTAATTCCCTTGCTACCAATTTGGACATATTGTAGTTCATGTGGGCTCATCAAGCTAAACTTTCTGAACAGAAACTGTAATGATTATATAGAAAGCACAGAGTGCAGTGAGGATGCAAAGACTGACACAAAACTAGCTGCCTTCTAAAAAAAGAACATGAAACCTCAGGTGATCCATTTTAATGTTCAGACCAACAGCTCTGTGTCATGAGTTCCATACAGGACTTTGCTGAGATATAAAAAGCTTAATGAGTCATTTGTCCTACTGCTGAGGATTCTTCACAAACATTGTGATCTTCTGTCTCCGTGTATTTTTGGTCACATTGGCTAATCTGCATTACTGATCTGATCTTAAAATTTCAAAGGACAAAAAATTCATGAAGATTAAATTGCATTTCATGTGGGGGGTGGGAGGGAGAATTATTTAGATGACTAACAAATACAGTAATTAAAAATGTTATTTTAATTAATGCTATGTAAAAATACATATTTTCAACACCATTGTTGGGCTCTGGGACCCCAGCTGCCCTGAGTTGGAGGACTATGACTGCAGGAATGATAAACTCCCAGTCAACCCTGAACTTGTGTGGGGATTTGCTGCTCCACCTGGACGCATAAATCCATGGGGCCTGATGACATTCATCCCAGGGTAATCAGAGAAGTGGCTGATGTCATCACGGGACCTCTTTCAATTATTTTTCAATGGTCTTGGGAATCTGGAGAGGTACCTGTTCATTAGGTATCTAGCAAATGTGGTCCCAGTTTTCAAGAAGGGCAAGAAAGAAGATCCTGGTAATTACAGGCCTGTCAGTCTCTCTTCCGCATGTGGTAAAATTATGGAGAAGATTATTCTGGGAGTTATTGAAAAACACCTGAAGGACAACACAGGCATTTGGAACAACCAACATGAGTTCACTAATGGAAGGTCATGTTTAACAAATTTATTTCCTTTTACAACAAGATTACCCATCTACTTGACCAAAGGAAGCCAGTCAATGTAATCTTTCTGGATTTCTGTAAAGCTGTTGATACTGTCTCTCACAGTAGCCTTCTGAATAAAATGACCAGAATACAGCTAGATAAAAGCATACTAAGATGGGTGAACAATTGCCTGATAGGTTGGGCCCAAATGTTTCTTGGAAATGGGGTTACATCAGGATGGTGACCTCTCACTAGTGGGATTCCCCAGGGCTCCATTTTAGGACCGGTCTTCTTCAATGTTTTCGTAAATGATTTGGATGAAGGACATGAGGGTTTTTTGAGCAAGTTCATGGATGATACTAAATTGGGTGGAGCTGTTGACTCCATTGAGGATGGTGAGGCCTTGCAGAGAGATCCTGACAAGTTAGAGAGCTGGGCAATCACCAACAATATGAAGTTTAACAAGAGCAAGAGCTGGATTCTGCACCTGGGAAGGGGCAACCCTGGCTATATGTACAGACTGGGGGATAATATGTTGGAAAGCAGCCCCAAGGAAAGGGATCTCAGGGTTCTAGCTGACAGCAAGCTGAACACTAGCCAGCAGCATGCCCTGGCAGCCAGGAGGGCCAACCATATCCTGGAGTTCATCAGGCCCAGCACTGCCAGCTGGACGAGGGAAGGGACTGTCCTGCTCTGCTCTGTGCTGTGTGGCCTCGTCTCCAGCACTGTGTGCAGTTCTGGGTGACACAGTTTAAGAAAGATATAAAACTGTTACAGAGTATCCAAAGGAGGGTGACAAAAATGATGAAGAGTCTGGAGGGCAGGTTGTATGAGGAGCAGATGAGATCCCTTGGTTTGTTCAGCCCAGAGCAGAACAGGCTGAGGGGAGGCCTCATGGCCACCTTCATCTCCCTCTTGAGGGGAATGGAGGGGCAAGGCGCTGAGCTCTGCTCTCTGGGGACAGCGACAGGACCCGAGGGAACAGCATGGAGCTGGGACAGGGGAGGGTCAGGCTGGGTGTTAGGAAAAGGTTCTGGACCAAAGGGGTGGTCAAGCACTGGGACAGGCTTCCCAGGGCAGTGGTCATGGCACCGAGCCTGCTGGAGTTCAAGAAGCACTTGGATAAATGCTGTCAGGCACATGGTCTGATTTTTTTGTGTGGACGTGTGGAGCCAAGAGTTGGACTTGATGATCCTTGTAGGTCTCTTTCAGCTAGGGTTATTCCATGATTCTATGATTTTATGATGTCAAGTTCAAACAATAATTTTGATTAAAACATAGAGGAAATGTTTATTTCAGAATTTTCAGATCTTTACAGTATAGTTTGAAAATGAGATTTCTGAATGAAAAGTGATTTGATTAAATTGAATGAAATAATGAAGATTTTCTTACCCAATATTTTTTATGAACCTGATTGTGTTATTTTTGTTATTTTGAAAAGAAACTAAAAGCCCCCAATTTTTTTAATGATGCATTCCTCAATATTATTTTTTTCAACTAGAAAATCATTATCTCTGCCTTAACTCCATTTTCATAGTTCCATGTGAAAAGCCACCCTGTTGCACAAACTGATCTGATTGCTATAAAAAAATAATAATAATAAAATGAAATGAAATAATTGTATAGGTTGTAATATGACTGGAAGTACAGATTTAGTCACTCAGTCACTCACCAGCAAGAATTCATTGGTGGTCCCATCATAGTCTAATTATACACTTCACCTAGAGAATGAGCAAATTTCTGGACTTGGAGCTATATAAACACATTTTAAGTACATTGGCCTCAGTTCAGCACTAAAGGTTTCAGAGGTCCTTTACAATCTGGCAACATTTACAGAGTTGGTAAAGGTAATGGTATCTCATTGTCATTTCACTAAAAAAAAATGACATAATCCTTTTTCATTTGAAATGATCTGCAAAAATGTTTAACCAATGATTAATAAAATCACATGGTTGAAATTTTCCAGAACCCTTAATAAATCAAAATTGGTAATTCAAAATATATCCTGAATTTATAAATGTAAAGTTATAAGGGTAGATAAACACACTAACCTTTTGTAAGATAATATTTTTACAAATTGTAGTATGTCTCCCATGTCTTAGTAGAAAAGAAATCAATTCCTTTCCCATCTAAAGAGAGCTAAAAATAGCATTTACCCTTTTCCAAATATCAAAGAAAAAATGAAGTAATGACACTGTAATGAACAACATTTGCATTACTGGCATTGTCTCCCAGCTTTTTTGAAAACAATAGCAACATAATTCAGAAATCTCTATGCTAGCTGATTGCCAATGTTCTGAGCAACATCAACAACAAGGTTTTAGTTAGAATTCACTTATGGAAAATGGAACTTGAGCAGAATTTAGGTCCCTGAATGCAGAGTTGTTATTCTTACTTCCCTCCTCAGTTCCTGCTAAGCACTGAAGGCTTTGAAAATGCACAGTAATTTATGACCTTACAAACTCATGGTTCCTCCAGCATGTGAAGTTCTCATTAGGTCAAATGATGCCTAAGTCTTGGCAAGGTAACTGCCCCACAGCTAAATCTGCCTGTGATACAGGAATGACATTGTTCTAAACACCCAAAGACCAAACCTCTGAGATGATATGACGCATCAGACTGAATTCCTTGCTGACAACTGCAGCTTTTACTTAGCAATAGCATCAATATCAGGTCAAGGAAGGTGATCTTTCAGTATTGGTGAGACACAGCTGGACTGCTGGGTCCAGTGCTGAGCTCCTCAGAACAAGAGAGACATAGACATACTGGAGCATGTCCAGCAAATGGTCAAAAAGATGATGAAAGAGAAGGAGCACTTCTCCTATGAAAAAAGGCTAAGAGCTGGGGCTGTTTCACCTAGAGAAGCAAAGTCTCAGGGGAATCTTATCAATTTATTCACTGAGAGAGTGATTGAGCACTGGCCCAGGTTGGTCGGAGAGAATGTGGTGTCCTTATCCCTCTAAATATTTAAAACCTGATAGGACACAGCTCTGAGTAACCTGCTGTAGTTGATCTTGCTTTGGGCAGGGGATTGGACTAGACAATTTCCAAAGGTGACTTCCAGCCACAGCCATTTGTCTGTGACTCCATGATTCATTTTCATACTTTATTACCAACCACACTCCTCTCCTGATTTTAATTCCACTATAAGAACATGACTGTTTGATTGTACCTTATTTTCATGATTGTCATTTTATTTCAGTTACAGTAAGCTGTTTTGTAGTGTGTCTACCACAAAAGCAGAATGTTTGAAATTTTAGCCATCTCAAAATGCAGCTATTCTTTGCAATAATCTAGAGTCAAACTTCTGTTGAAAAAAAATCAAAGAACAGCTGACACCACATTCCTGATGGTGCAGTTTATCAAACACAGTTGTCTCTATAATTTTGTCTCAGAAGAGGACTTGTGCCAGAGGCTAACAAATGTAAGATTCCTTGATTGTGAACTGAATCACCACATTTGTACTAGCAGAAAATGCAGTGGATTGCATACATTAGGTGAAAGATTGAGGTATTAGCAATTTTTTTCAGTTCTCTAAAGGTCAGAATACAGAGTATATCTGCCTAATTCGCTGAGGCCAAATTCTGTTCCTACTAATAGCATAAACTCTATTCATCACTGAATCTAAACCTACACACGTGAAAAGACAAACTAATAACCTTTGAGCAGTTTAAGTTTTTGACTTACACATTTATTGTTAATTGTTACCACAAGTTATTTAGTTGAAAGGCACAGTAGACAGAGGCATCATCCAGACGTAATACATTTCAGCAGGCACTGAATAAAGCCTCAGGATCTTTCCAGTATTCATCGGAGAAAAACAATTGTTGCTGGGGCCCTACATGGTTCTACTGGGCCATTTTGATACAAATTACAGGCACTGACTGACAAGAGTGTAATTTATCCTGTCTAGCTTCAGCTAAAATTCAGACATCATGAGAAAAAGATTTTGAAATTTTTGTATTAGTCACCTCTTGTTGACGTGTATTCACATCTTTTCAAAGAATCATTTCGGTGAGGTAGGAGTTACTTCCTTGCTATTTGACAAAGGAGTTTTAACTGAAATCAAGAAAAAGATTCACAGTTGACCTCTGTGGAGTGTGAACTGGACCTTAGGGAAGAAGTAGGGTTCATCTCACCTACCTAAGGTTTGCCTGTGATCCTTATGAACTTCCAAACACCTTGTCCTAGTGTCGGCTGAGACAGCATTAATTTTCTTCATAGTGGCTGCTATGGTGCCATGTTTTGGATTGAGGAGAAAAATAATATTGATAACACACTGATGTTTTAATTGTTGTTGAGCAGTGACTACACTTAGCTGAGGACTTTTCAGCTTCTCATACCACGCTGCTAGTGCAGAGGCTGGGAGTGCACACAAAGCTGGGAAGGGACAGAGTCAGGAGAGCTGACCCAGACTGACCTGAGATATTCTATAACATACAACATCATGTGGAACAATAAAAATAGGTGAGTTGGCCAAGGAGGTTGCTGCTGCTTGGGGTCTGGCTGAGCATCAGTTGTCAGGTGGTAAGCAATTGCATTGTGCATCAGATGTTTTGATTTTATCTTTTTAAATTAGTATTAGTATTATTTTTCCTCCCTTTTCTCTCCTAATCAACTGTCTTTATTTCAACCCACAAATTTTACCTTTTTCTGATTCGCTCTCCCATCCCACTGTGGGGGAGTGAGTGAGCAGCTGTGTGGTGCTTACCTGCCTGCCAGGTTAAATTACAACAGAGCTACACTTGATAAATGTGGTCCTATTTAAAATGTCTTATCCTGTTGCCAGGAAATTTAACCCCATAAAGGACCTTGGATAATAGGGACAAACTCATTGCATATGAATGGCTCATTGTGGTCCTCCCTTCAGCCTAAAATCCAGGGTATGGGCCCTTCTCTTCCCAGGATGCCATTTCCTGCCACACACATTACATGGGAAGGCACACGCCTTCTCCTGTACCCAAAGTGCTGATGTGACCTTTCTCTTTTCATCATATACTTGCTGTCAACTGCAAATCTTACAGAGTGACCTACTGTGAAAGAAAATAGTTCTGTACTCTGTGTCTTACACTTAGAATTTAGGAAATTAAGGCAAGTCTCTAGGTGTTGCACAATGTGCTGCGTAATCATAATGGGAATGTCAGTCCACTTCAAATTTCTGTATAACTTTATGGACACTAAAAGCATTCTTTCCATCAGACAAAGGCACTGGTAGTCTTCAACAAGTCTAGCAAAGCAGAAGGCTAGCAAAACAGCCAGCTTTTTACCATTTTCCTTGACAATAACACATAGTTCTCTCAGTCAAATTTTACAAGCTCAAAGATCCACTCCCCTACTGCTCCCCCAGTCTCCTCTCATTTTTGGTCTTTTTCACCTACATTACAGTAAGGTTCAGAAGGACTAAATGTAACTCTGTATAAGCATGACGTCAGAAGCCTCTTCTGCTGACATTCTTTTTAGAACAATCTCCAGACAGCTCATTGCGAAGGAGGGAGCTCTGTCCTTTCTCAGAAATCAAATAACTTAAATATAGTTTCTTTATAAAGCTCTGAGAAGGGATACCATTTCTTTGAGTGCGTCACTGAAAGCATTCTCAGGGGAGTTACAGTTTATATCTGGGCAGATCACTGACATATACATACATCAGAGCCATGCAAATGCAATATGCTGAGACTGACTTTAGATATTTACAAACTACCTTTTTTTCCCCCCACATTCTTTTAGTCTCAAGGCATAAAATATTAAGATTTTCTTTAAACATGACTATATATTATTACAATATAGCAATTAGCTCTTCTCTTGATGTTTATCAAAGGAATGTTATAAATAAACTTGGCAAATGAAATTAATTAACTGGGGAAAAAATCTGTTCCTAGATATACCAGTGCAAAAGTAAAAGGGCTTCAGAAGGTTAGAGGAATTTTTTCTGTGGAACTGAGAGATCTTGGCTTACTTATTCTGTTTTACAGGGTGCTGATAACTTTCACATAGTATGATACCCATTAAGCCAGGAGGCCAAATAGCTTCCTAGCCACGAGGCTGGCTGAAATCCAGGAAAAGGCTTACGCATCTAACATGACACTTAAATGGAATTTAGCTTCATAAATCTTAAAGTGTGATTCAGGAAACCCCATTTCAACCATCAAATTACCTAAAACTAAGAGCACTCAAGTTCTGTTGCTAATTTTTTCTTTTACTTTGAAGTTTTCCAGGTATATAGGTTCTGAAAGAACCAGAAACATTTCAGAGTTAAGTCAAATGACACCTACCTTATAATTCATTTGAAATCCACATGTTCATCTGCCTAAGCTGTCTTGCAGATCTGATCTGTCAGGCCTGAAAAATATGAATGTGTTTTGGCTAGAGCACGTTACACTGGAATAGTGGCATTATTTCTTTTAAAAGCCATAGAAGAAGGCAGGAAAGGCTATGACAGTGACAGTCATCTCTTACATTGCAATCTGCCCTCAAAAAGGAAAGAGTAGACCTGGATCTTGCCTCAATCTGAAGAGCTTTATATCAATATTTATCTTCTGTGGGGCTTGCTTCAGCAGCACCTCTCTTTTTGAAGCTTTGCCATCATAGAGTTAAGTACAAAGGATACTGGAAGTGAACACGGAGGAGAAAATACCCTGCATTTGTTAGTGGAGAAGTACTCCACTGGGATACAGGAAACCTGTATGCAGGTAGCCTCTATCAACATTATTTTACACATATTTCCTTCACATATAGCAAAGGTTGGGTGAAATAAAGAATGGACTCTAGAAGGTCTTCCCTTTTCAGCCAAACATATTGCTATTCTAAACAGCCTTGCTTCCCCCCATACTCATCTTCTAGCACAGCATCTCCTTAGGACTTTACTGCCAAATGTTTGGTTTTTAAAAAGGAGGTGAATCATGAGTCATCAAGGAGAATAAGTTGTACCCTGGTGCTTAAGACCTCTGTTTTGAAAAATAAGCACAAGTTTCTGTGCTTGCATGAACTGCCCCAGAGTGGTGACCCCTGGAAGCATTGTAGCACTAGACTAGATGTATGAGTCCAGAAAGTGAATGAATGCTCTCCCAGGCACTGGGATTGAACTCAGAAAAAAATCCTTGCTTGGACCCAGTCCAGTGTGTTAACTTATGAACTGAAAAGGGTCTGGGAATCCACTGCTTAAATCCCAGACTAGTAGTAGAATATGCAGATGAAAAAGTTACACATAGCAAACTTTAAAAACGAAGTACTTGAAAACCAGTTACTTTTATATACCAAATTCAGATACCAGGATAATTTTATTGAATCCCATGTGGTTTTCTCATACCCAGCCCAGGAATTTCCCCTTTACTAGCTTAGAATTCAGTGTTAGGAATATGCCTCTTGTTGCATTCCCATACTCAACAGCCTGCCTGGCTCCACTGTGACAGACTATGCTTAGATTGTCAGGAAGCAAAGGACCACATAAATTAAAACAGAGAGGTATGTTGTCTCCTATCACCACCACAATTCTAAGAGAACTTGCTATACTAAGCATAGGCAATTTTCTCCACTTATTATATTGACTGAGCATGCTCAGAACTAAGGCTAGTGACAAGAATCCTCATTTTCCCTGATGTCATGTTGTCTCTTCCCAATATGTTATCTAGCCTCTAGTAGCCTCACAACACCCAAAAGGTAATTTGCTTTACAAATCAGTGGAAACTTTGATGAGTTTCAGAAAAAGAAAAATAAATGTGCTGCACTTCTTTAGATGTATGCCATAATTTTTAGGATAATTAGGTCTGTTTATATCCTTAGAAGTATTTAATAATTAATAAAATGAGACAATTAGGTGTTGCCTAAACAAGAAAACAGACTGTGCTGCCATTGCTTAACTTCAGCAACACCACAGCAGAATGGGAGATAAGCTGAAGCTTGATATATAATGCAACTTGTGTTAAACATGATACAGAATGGCAATTCCATTCTGGAAGGAGCTTGATCTGTGGATGTAATTCCAGGACCTATAGAGGGTTGAAATTATTACTTATAAGTATGCATATTAAAAGGGTCCATCTTTGCATACAGGTTTTAGACTCTGAAAGATGAACAGCATAGGCCTACTGGAAAAGAAAGATAAAGCCATTTGAAACAGTAAGCCTGGTAAAAACAACAGAAGGTGACCTAACATCTGTGTAGAAGTTAAGGTGGCAATGAAATGCTATGGAATGTTTTTAATGGGTGTTGGAAAGGGTGATTCTAGGAAGAGGAAAAACGTTTGCGGGGGGGGAAAAAATGCCCTAGAGATTTAGTGCTGTGTTTTGCTGATAGCTATTTTTGTTTTAAAAAAAAATAGTCTAATGTATGGTTACAGTAAAAGGCTAACAAGCTACTGGAATATATCAAGTAAAGGACAGAAAAATCCAATGAAACATGATATTTGCTATGCAAAGCAAAGCCTGATTGCAGGCTGTGCTTGGGTTACATAGTATTTTCTTGTTTTCTGTTGGAAGACTTTTATTGCTTTGGGGACAATATATCAGTGGAAAATTAGAGGGAGTCTCAAATTTAAAGGTTTATATAGCAAAGGAAGCCTAGGAAATATTCAACTTAAATTTTGCTATAGAAATGCTCCTAGCAATCTTAGAACAGGAAAATAAATAAATAAATACAGACATACATACATCTAAAAGGTATATCTTAATACAGCACATGTTTCTGGGCGGAATTACATTACAGGAGAATATTGACAATACTATTGTAAATAAATTAGGAACTTGTGAGGAATTATTTCACTTTAATTATAGCAAGTGTGTAGAAAACAGCAGGGCTAGCAAAAGAGATATTATATTAAGCAAAGGCATGAAAGGACTCATGGTTTTCGACTGTTTGATATTAAATTGTTGTGTTTTGATATGTCTTACATCTAACAGCAGTGTGTTTACCTCAGCAGCACAAATCCTGCTTATGGAAGTATTTCAGTGTGTATCTAGTGGGACTAAATATGACCTTTGGGATCTGCAGATGTGGTGAGCTGGATGCAAGGCTGATTTGGTGTGGATTAAGCAAAACTATGCTGGTTTCTTGCTGCACCATAGCTTACATGCTGGGCTGGGGCACCTCACTGCTCTGAGGCAGGATATGTTTGCTCACCCACAGCTCTGTATGCCATGCACATTTGGTAGCAAGACTGGCTTTAATTTTGCCAGTTCAGAATTGCCTTTATTTGCATCTATCTGCAGGCATGCCTTAAGCACCCAGAGATGCAGTCAAGCATGCACAGGAATTTTGAGAGTGTTGACCCTGTTTCTGATAGATGGAGATTAGGTGAAAGGTGTTCTGGAAAATACCCCTACATGCTTATCTGCAAGCTCAAGTGTTTAAAAATCTTGGCAATTTGGGTCTTTGGAGGGGCTGTCTTTGGTCCCCTTCAGAAAGTGATGGTGAATGGGTGGGGCTCCTACTCAAGTCATCACTGAGGAAAGTCTGTCTCCCTGCCCCCAGATAAGGGATGCAGCAGGAGAGGAGAAAGATCCAGTGCCTGGAGCACTTGCTCTAGACCTGGTTTCCATTTTATATTTCACCCAAACTCCAGTAAAACACAAAGCTTCTGTGATGCTAAAGATAACTGTTGTCATGCCATCATAGTCATTTGGAGCCATAGTCATTAAATAATATTGTTTTCCTGAATGATGAAGATTCTAATGCTGAAAAGTTGCTCCAAAATCTGTATCTTACATTGTCATAGGCCATTCTGTATGCATGTATGTCTCGAACTAGTAAGACACATCCACACATAGTTACAATCCTATTAAATTTTATTTTAAAATTTTCTGAGGTCCCTGACCTCCTTTGTGCTGGCTTTGGGTTGTTGCCCCTCTTGCTATTATTGCGTTAAGAATGTATGTGAGCTACTATGGCTGATCTATCAAAAACCTTGTATGTGAACATTTCCTTCTTGAGTTGCTTATGCATTGCATTGGAAACAGAGAAAATTTTCAGAAAGGGTAATGTCCTCCTAATGTAAGGGGTGGCCACATGCTAAACAGTGACCTTATATTTGATTTTTATGCTGTTTCCAATGACCACCACACTTTAGCACTCTAAAGCAGCATAAATAATGTTCTGTTTTGTTGCATGCCAGAGTTTGTTGTACATGATACACTTGGGCTTTTTCTGGTACAGGAGTTTTCTAGCATCTGTTGAAAAACGTTTAAAACTTGAATGTTGAAAAATTCAGAAATATAACTTTCTTGCTAGAATCTAACCTATAGCAATAGATGTATAGGCTCAGTCTCATTTACAGTCTGGATGTTAAAGGATAAAATGTCTCATTTGTGGTTATGCAAAAATAAAATTGCCCTTTAATAATAGAAAAATATTTCAAGCCTAGGAAAAAAAGTAAAATTATGGGGTTTGGCTAGTCAGCAAGAGTATTGCTAGCCCTTCTTCACAGAATTAGCCTTTTCTTAGTCCAGCAATATCACTGAAGTCAATATATAAACAAGATATATACAAATCCCTAATAAGAGGTTGTCAACGTTTCTTAGAGTTATAAGCATTTTAGCTTCACAATACCATGATTAATGAACTTTCAGTCAATGATGCAAGTTTTTGTGCTAATGCACATTCCATCGTGGCAAAAGTACAAGCAACACATCTGTACCCATTTTTATTTTATTATTTATTATTTATCAGGATGATGCGCTACCCTTTGATTAAATTTCAACCCTATGGGAAAACATGAACTTAGATTCAAAAATGTTACTAAAAGCCTTGGAATTCTTCTTTCCTGTTTTGTATGAATAACTAATGGAATAGGGGAAAGACCTTCAATATAAAACATGTATACAGCAATGGCTTTGCCATCACTGGGCAATTTTTCTCCCTAACAGCATGGTAGCAATCCCCTGAGAAGATATAACTAAGAAAGTGTTGGAAAATCATGACATCAAAGAGCTCATTCCAAGGGAGAAAGAACAAGCAAGTTAAGCACAAACATAGACTCTGTATACTTGTGAAAAGAAAGAAAGATATTCCTTCACAGAATGGGTAAAAATGGCATATTTCTGAAAATTTACAGACAACACTCATGAAAATTTCATTTTAGAAATCCTCAGTAGATAAAAGCTACCATAAATGTAAGAGCATTTGTCTTTTTGAGAGAAAGGATGCAGGTTCAGTTTAATAGCTCGTTTGGTATGGGATGAGTCAAAATAATTTAAATTATCTATTCTCTTCTCCATGATTTAGTTTTCAAAGGAATATGCCACTGCTCTGTCTACAAACATAAGACAAATGCAGAGAGCGGAGTTTTCAGCACGTATGAATTAATTATGAATTGAATGGGAAGAGATTTTTACTTAAAGTAAATTACTGAATATTCAGTTGTGAAGTATTAACCAGATGATCATCCCCAGATTACAGGGAACTGAGGCAAATGTTGCTGAAGTACTTTTAAAATTTGTAAGTTTTCATTTCTGACAGTTTAAGACAGTGAGATTAGAGCTAAGAAAATGTGCAAACTGAATGAGAATTTGAAAGGAAAATGAACCGAAAGACATTTGGACACTTCGAGAGGAACAATTGCTATAGAAGCAAGTGATATTTTTTAAATGAAAGTGTTTTGTTTGTTTGTTTGTTTGTTTCAATCAGACTTGGACATAAAACTATATTGAAAAGCCTTGAACTGATCAAAAGAATAGAAGACAGGAAGGAGATCATATTAACGTTAGACTACCAAGTAAGAAAAATCTCTCTGGACAGTAACTATACACTCAGAACAACATCTCATGTGATGAATTAAGACTCAGAAACTACCTTTTGTTCCATGGGCAGAACAGTGAGTTTTGCTGAGGGTCCTTCCCCTGGGGCAGTGAATGAGCTGGGAGTGCCCAGTATCTACCCTCTCAACAGCCTGGGCCACTTAATATGCACACCTGATGATACCTTTTCTTCCTTTCTGCCATCCTTCTAACTCCTTTTGTCCATTCCAGTCTTATCCCAGATAATAAAAATGTCGAATTATTGTTTCAACAGCAGTTCCAGTTTTTGCACACCTGTACCCAAATTTGGTGTTCCTCATATGTTACCTAGTGATATCGGCCTTGAATGTTTTCATGAAAAGAACTATGTACATGCTGTCATTCTTTCAAGATTTTACTCCTCAGAAATTTCCCAATAGTGCTCTTTAATTATGAGTAGAGTTTGATGTTTTCTCAGATGATTCCCTTGTGAGATCCTTCATAGTGCTGTCTATGAATTTTGACAGCTTTTCATACTGCTATTTGTTATATTAAGCAATTTCTCATGTTATGCCCAGTACTTCTCTCCACACCCTGCTCAGTTTTCTTGCCAGGCCCTAGTCAGCAGTCCACTCATTTGCTTGCAGGCCTCATACAAAGTCTCACTTTTGCAAACTTTATCTGGATTGTTCTACTGCATATTGGGTTACAAAAATGTGCATGTGAAGGACAAATTCTTTGTAAAGAGATTTTGTTGGTAAAAATTCCTCTCATTTTGAGAGTCTTAGCTTGCATACCCCACAGTCCAACTGTCTTTTCAGCTGATCTGTTATTTGTTTTAATGTCTCCCAGAGGGGGAAAAAATATGGAAAAAGAACATTAATACTAGATGTAGGACAGAGCAGCAGAGCACCTTCCATTTTTGCTTATTGGTTATGGACTTGGATTTAAGATCCTATCTGTAAAGAAGAACTTTATGTTCCTACTGAATAGAGCATAAACACACACACACACACACACACAAACAAAAATAACTAATAAAGGAATAACTAATTCAAGTCTATCTAACAAACTTAAGGTTTCACCAAAACTCTGGACTCCAGACCTTGGCTTCAAATTTTGGCTGCAAACGCAATCTTCTTTTCAAATGCAAAGCTGAAATAATTTTAAAACTTTATATGTGCTCATTGTTTTAACTTATGTTTTTATGCATATAAGTGATACATTAAAAAAAAAAAAATAAGAGAAAGAGTGCAACATTTCAAAATGACAGGTTTAGTATTGACAAAAATGTTTTCATTTACAGTAGAAAATTTTAAGATACCTGAAAACAAAAATTTCAAACATATTGGAAGAGAAATGAGGAAGTGAGAACACATCCTATAATGAAAAATGCTAGACTCATTAGCAGTGCAACAATTGAAATTTGCACAATGCTGATAACTGCATTTAGTCACAGTATTTTGTAAAAGATAATACAGATTGCTGCCCAGAAATTCACATATGGATGGGGAGCACCTGCAGAAAATCCTAGCCATTTACCAAGAGAGAATAGGGATGAAACATAGACAATAAGAAAACACCGGGAAACCATTAACAGGTTGGGGGTACCTGGAAACTAAAGCTATAAAACAGGAAACCTTGAAATAAGTTTGCTTTCATTTCCTTCTAGGTCGAAACATTCATTTGGACTCTCCTTTTCTTAGCCGTCATCTGTAACTGTGCAACAATTCTGCTTTCCTATCCTCTCATACAGCCTTCCATCATTATTCTTGTTTCTTATGATCATCTGCATGGTGGTGTTCTGCTTAGATCTGCAGTTATAGCATGGAAACCCTTTTCTGGTTTCATTTGCAGAAGGTTTGTTAGATAAAATTACATAGTACCATATGCAATCCCCCATTTAGAACAAGAATTAGCTGAATAAAGTCTTCTCCTGCATATTAGGGAACAGCATTACACTGCTTCATGCTGGGTAACGTCTGTAACTGTACCTCATTAGGAATATATTTCCTTCACTTGAAATTTTTGGTTTACCATAGTTAAATAAAAACATATGTCTACGAAATGTGGACCCCCCCTCCCCAGACCACTAATGACAGGGCTAAACAAAACATGAAGAATGCCACATAAATTATTATGTTGTGCTACCATATTTGCCATTATGCTTTTCAACCACTGTGAAACAATCTCTCTCTCATGGCTGATGGGTAAAAGAAAATCAACACATGTTCTTGTTTGGCTTTAAGTCTTTTGACACTGTTGCAGTAAATTTCCCATACTCAAGCCAAGGAAATGTGGGGTAGGGAAAACCATAACAAGATGCATATCTATTTAAAAGTGATTCTCAAATTCATTAGCAATGATTTCTTCTTGAAGTATTCAAGATATTTCTATTAGTATCCCATAAATACCTGCTCTGGGTTTGGTGCTTGTTAACACCTTCCTGAACTACTTGGAATAGAATGGAACATATAAAGCTGGAGGGTTTCAGTATGCTAGGAGGCTGGCCAACACACTTGCAGGAAAGAATTAGGTACATGGCCAGACAGAAGAGTGGAAGAACAAGATACAGAAGATCATTGAGGATTACAAAATAAATGACTAACAAATATGAATCTGATAAAAATAATAATAATAATAATAATTAAAAAAAAAAACTGTGTAATAAACTCGTAATTCTGTGTAAAAAAAAAAAAAAAAAAAAGCGAAGGATAATTATTCTTTTTTTATTTGTCATGGGAAATGACAAATTTCCAGCCTCTGTTGGAATAGTGTACTCCATTTTTGGCAGGAATTTTTTAAGAAATGTATAGGCAAACTGGAAAACCTAAGGGAAAACAGCAAGAATGATTAAAAAAAAAAAAAAAAAAAAAAAAAGATGCAATGTAAGGAGACTGGAGAAAAGGAAGACACAATAACTGTACTGTGAGGATAACAGCCAGCTCTACACTGGCACACTGGCAGCGGCAGCCAGGATTTAGGAAATTACTTTGTAATCCTCAGGGTAGTAAAACTTGGAAACAGGTTATCATAAAAAATCCCAGAGTCCATTTCATTCCAGGAGACAGTCCTTCCTCAGTGCATGAAAAACAGACACAAGGTAAATCTATTTACAGGTTTATTTTCTTTTTTGTTTTTGTAACTTGTACCCTAAAGGCAAAAGGTATTAGATCAATGCGTTAATAACACACCTTAAAATACATATGTTTAGGATGTGTCAGGAGGATTCTTTAACGTATTTGAAGTTGTCATTGTTCTAAACTCCTTGTAACATATACAGTCATTTTAACATCAGATTTTTGACCGTGCTCACCTGTCTAATACTGGTATCTATTTTTTAATATTAAACTACTATCTCAGTCATACAAGTGGCATACAAGTTTCTCTTTTACTACTCTGCCCCTCCTATTAGATCCACTTTGATTCCCTTTTTCTCAGTGGCTCCTTTATGTGCAAAACTTTCTGAGGACAAAACCTTCTGGAAAAATGACGAAGTAGCAAGGGGCTAGAGTTATGCCACAGGGACGACAGCCTTTCATGCAAGATGAGGTCAGTGTCCAGAAGCACAGTTTAAGCAGGGTTGTGAAACTACCTTCTGGCATTCTGTCCCTCTTCAGTGGAACCACAGGCCCAGTCATTGAGCACTGACCCACTTTATTCAGAAGTGATGTTGAAATTCTACACCAGCTCCATTCACCTGCCCCCACAATGTGCAGCTGATAGCTTTAATCACGACAACAGTTTTCTCAGTGTCTCATTTTGTTTGATTCTCCTCAATGGCTTTTCCTCACATTTGAATCTTTAAGCACAGCCCACAAAAAATCTTTTTTTAGTCTAATTGTTGACCTTTGCCTCTGTTGAAACTTCATGGGAATTTTCCATTTGTAGACTAATGAATTATTAATCCCTCAGTGAGGATCACATTGAGTTACTTAATTTCTGTTTTGTATTATGAGATTAATGTATATGCCATCCTTAATTAATTATATCTATATGCTCTAAATTCTTGTCCCTAGAGCTTTTAATAAAATTGCATTATATGAAATAATTAATAATATATTGATTTCATTGAATGTTAATTGCAGAAGCAATCTTTTTTCTACAACTACTGTCATAGTATAGTCAACCTTAGAAGATGTAAATCTTGGATTTCCAAGCTGGTAATTAAAAGGTATGCTTCATGCAAGATCACAAATTTCCAGGACCAGATAATATAATTAACCAAAGGTGCTAAGGTACTAAACTCTGGGGAAGAACCACAGAATACTTAATCCCTACATTTCAAAGAAAGATTATTTATTTTACATAGCAAGACCTATGAAAAATTGATTTTCCTTTCTCCCAACTGAATTTTTCCTGCTTCAGTCCAAGAGATATAAACATCTGGAGAGAAGTATGGAAATTAACTGCCAAGGAGGAAGAGAGATTTTCTTCTCCTAGTGAAGAAATTTCCCTTTGTAGAAGTGCTTGGAAGAGGTTTATATCCATTCCTCTCTTCCCCTCTCCCAGGCCAGGCCCGTAAATGAACTGCTTATGTCTCCATTCTAACTGTTGGGGCAGAAACCTCCAGCTGAGGTGTGTAAAAAAGGGTCACATGGCTGGAAGCTCAAAGATGAGAAAGTGAATGAGCAGAATAATCATCTAAAATGGCAATAACAGGTCTAGTAGTCACCAAACATAGACTGTTAACAATTTTTCATGTACTGATTCATATTCATCAGCTTAAGTGACCTAAGCTGAACAACCCCAACTCTCTCAGCCTGTCTTCTTAGAAGATTTGCTCCAGCCCCTTGATCATTCTCATGTCCCTCCTCTGGATTCACTTGAATAGGTCCATGTCCTTCTTGTGATGGGTCCCCAGAGCTGAACAAACTCCATGTGGAGTTGACTGCTGGCTCATGCAGGGCTGGTCTCAGTCCACTCCTTGTCCTCTCAGTCTTGCTCCTTGCACTCTCATTCCACTCCTTGCCCACTCATGTTTGGGATTGCCCAAATGCTTTTGCACAAGTCCAGGTAGGTGATGTCAGTTTCTGTTCCCCTACCCACCAGTGCTGTAACCCCATTGTAGAAGGTCACCAGATTTGTTGGGCCCAATCCACCCTTAGTAAAGCTATGTTGGCTATCCCCAGTCACCTCCTTATTTTCCATGTACCTTAGTATAGTTTCCAGGAGGATCTGCTCCATGATCTTGCTGGGCACAGAGGTGAGATTGACTGCCCTGTAGCTCCCCGGTCTTCCTTTTTTTTTTTTTTTTCCTTTTTAAAAAACTGGGGATTGTGTTTCTTCTTTTCCAGTCACTTGAAACTTCAATAGACTGCCATGACTTTTCAAGTATGATGAGAGTGGCGGACTATATCCTCTAGTTTTCTGAGGACCCTCAGATGCATCTCATCAGGTGCCATGGACTTCTTCATTCAAGTACCTTAAATGGTCTCAAGTCTGGTCTTCTTCTAGAGTGGACAGTTCTTCATTCTCCCAGTCCCTGCCTTTGCTTTTTGTGACTTAGGTGAGTGATCTGTGCTGATTTGTTCTAAGAATTATACCTGAAAGTAATTTGTGCACTTATATTTTTATTGCATTATCACCCAGAAAAGTAACCACATATAAATAATCAGTTACATCACTAAACTGACATAAATCTATGCTGTCTCAGTTATTCATGACACTCTCTTCATTAAAGCATTACACATTGGGCAAACAGCTTTCAGTAGTTCAGAGGTGGCGCAGGACAATCTTTCATCATTTTGTTTTAGTGACTTATGCTAAAATCCATGTTAATAGATGTTGCACAATAAAAAAAAAAAAAAAAAAAAAAACAGTGGTTTTGCAAAATAATTTGAAGTTGTTTCTAAGTGGGCTGAAAAGATATCTGAGTTTTCACCATTTTAAGAAGGGCTTGGCTTTCCTTAATTTATGTTAATGTGCAGATAGTATTTCTAAAGCTTTTGGGTAGACAAAGAACACCCAGTGAAGTGCTCAATGTGTTAGAATTTACAGACAGATTTTTTTAAAAAAAATCATATGTATTATTTGATTTGCATTAAGTTATTAATGTAAGTTAAACTCACAGTAATGTAAATGAAATGAACATTAAATCAATAATGACATTAAGTCACTATTTCTAATGGCATTGCATTCTCAAAGGTAAGCAATCAAAATTTTAGGACAACACTATCAAGCCCAGTAAATAATCAAGGAAGAAGGATCAAAAAATGGATAAATGGAAAATCTTACTCTTTGTCCTTATGTAAAGATATCAGAAGATGAAGCCAGAGGATTTAAGATCAAATACTCAGATATTAGTTACTCATCCCCCACAATTGTGACCTGCCTTGCAAAGCAGAAATGGGAAAGGGAGGAAGGAGCAGCCATCCTCTCTGCTTGGCTACAGACAGGTTTTATCTCAAAAGGATTAAGTGGGTTCCTTCCTGCCTGTTTGTTGGGGACCTTGGAGTTGTTATATGGCTAAATACCAGACTTAGGGCTGTGGCTAATAGATAGGTATTTGCTATCTAATATTTGCTATCTATTCAGAACTAATAAAGAATAATATTTTCCATTTGATAGTTCCAGATAATTGCTCTGGCTATCTGGCATGTATTCTTGTACACGTTTAACATTCTATTTGTTTGATTTAATGAAAGAAACTATTTGCATAGTAGATTTCAAATACAAAGTACATCACTAATAAAGCAGAATAAATATTTGAATGTGCAAATAGTACTTCAAAGGCTTCTGGGTAGATAGAAACACCCAGTGAAGTGTACTGCAGGACTTTGGAGACAAGTTTTTTTAATCTTGTATTTATTTTGTATCAACTTCAGTAACACCACAGTAACACCGAGATCCACCAAGATCTTCAACATGATTATGTCAGGCACTGAAAAAGATACTCAGATATTGTCGAAGAAGTTAGACAATCAGAACAGAAGTAATATAGCACAGGACCATATAAATGTTACCTGGAAGCAATCTCTAGATATCATATAATCCAGCCACCTGCTCAAAGTGGGGTTATAGCCAACACCAGGTCAGGCCAGTCAGGGTTTTTTATACATTCTTGAAAACCCCCAAGAACTGCTACAGCCTTCATGGAATAAAAAAGGTTTTCTTTGAGTCTACTCTGAACCCCATAAACTGCAAATGGTCACCATTGTCCCTTACACAAGATATTAAATTAGGTCATTATCAGTAGCACAAATCCAGCTTCCTCTACCTCTTATCTGTTCATGGAGCAAACCTTTCTTCACTGTCCGAGTGCTGATTGCAATATGGCAAATCATCATATTTTCTGGGAACTGCATTTCTGCCAGAGGATATTTAAGTTCTTACTGGAGAAAGTCAAAACTTCTAAAAGAAGAGCTGAAGTTGAAAGTTGGAATACAGAGTTGGCCTTGTCTGTGAATGTCCGCCCGTTTACCACAGCAGGATTTGAGCTTTTGCTTTTTCATGCCAACAAAGCACATGCCATGAACAATCTTTCAGTGCCCAAACAACACATCAAGAAAGAGTGGCCAGGGATAGAAAAATGAAATTATAGATGTATATATATATAAAAACTTCCTTTACTCTTATACTTATCCCTGTCATAACATGTTTAAGATACAGCTCTCTAGCCCACTACCAATAGCAAGACTGAAGAGCTCCAAGTGAAGGGATGTTCTGCCTGGATTCAGGTTACAGCAGTGAGTATGGGTTTCTAAATGTTAGGTAACAGACTCAGCCTCCACTTCACTCAAATATAATTGGTTTGATGAGGGTTTCTGTCTGTGAGAAGGTTTTCAACTCTCAGTGTAGTCAATGTAGATCTAGGACATGATTCAGCTGTTGAAGCACAGGTGCTGAAGTCATGTCAGATGGCAGCATATCCCACCAGGCATCTTCACAGAGAAGTTCCTTTCCTGTCCTGAAAGCCAGAGTCTGAGGAAGAAACCTAAATATCAGAAGTGCCTGCTTTATGGTCCCCAGCTTCTTCCTTTCCTCTTCCCACCCTCATGTCTGCCCTGAACCTGCTTATTTATTGCTGCAACTGTCTGTGCAGCTGCTCTGTGACTCAGACTTGGAAACTGACCCAAGTTAATAATAACTTTTTTTTTTTCTTTTTTTTCTTTTTTTTTTTTCCCATCAGATTGTTCCTAATACAGCCCCCTGGGTTGTACAGACAGTGAGAACTGCACTCCAGTCCTACACCATTGACAAAGGCCATAGTAGTTTTCATCTTACACATGATGTTGTTTCTTTAGTAAACTGATGTCAACTGATCTTGAAGCTATATTAATTTTTCATCTTTGGTCTCATAGACAACGTTGTGACTGACAGCATTTTTTCTGTGACTTGTCCTTAACTAACCTCTCACAAACATTTATTAGTCTGAGTTGTAATTGCCTCATAACAGCCTCCATGCACCTGGGAACATTTTCTAAGAAAAGGAGCAGAAAGCGAACAAACTACGCAATTTGTAAACTTACGGGACTAAAAAGAACACGGTAATGAATACTTTGTTTTTGTTTTAAATTAAGTATTCTATCAGCTTTCTTGCCATATTAGGACTTCTATTAGATCTTCTCTGTTCTGTGGACTGGAAGATAAAATTTGATTCTGAGCCCATTGAAGCAAATAGCAAAACAACAGATGACAAATATCTTAACACTGAGCCCCTGGAGAACAGTTGAGATGGAATCCTCATAGCTTCAAAGAAGGCTCAAATAAATTTTCTCACTGAGAACTATATCAAAACCTTCTTTCTAAATGATATTTTAAAAGGGTAAATGTTAAATTCTGAACCAAAACAGAGGAAATATTTAAATATTTTCCTTTTCCTATAAATTTATTTGGGTTTTGTTAGTTTGCTTGTTCATGAGAAAACTTGACATTGCTGTGTCAAATACTGGGGAAAATATGTTAGTTAAGAATTCATCATCTTGGGCCTTTAGACCCTGAGCAAGCTCCCAGACACATTTAAGTCATCAGAGGAAAGTTTTCAGAAAAACAAACAGGTATTTCATTCCTGATCAAATAATCTTTAAAGAGAAATTCATTAGTTTTAGTCCATACCTGCATGTGCATTCAGATCATAATGAAAGTATACGTGAAAATAAATAAAATTACAAAAAGATAAACTCCTGTGAATATCATTTAAAAGATAATTGTTCACATCAGCTTTCCAGAGACATAATTCATCCTACATCCTATATCCCTCAGTCAGCTGCTTGTATCTACATCTGATCCACTCTAGTCAACAAGACAGTGTAATTTACATTAATTTAGTATGCATCTTCTAATTTGCAGCAACTTTAATAACCTGAAATGCCTAATTGTGTACTTGGGTGCACATTTAAATTAATTTTTATTCTTTGTTTTCTTAGAAGTCAGAATCAGCCAAAGGAAAAGGTTCTCTGCCTGCTTATATTAGGATATTAGGAATTAGGCTGAAAGTTCAAAAGCTTTTCAGCTGAAGTAGCAGAAAAAGAGTCAGATTGCTATTTCTACACTTAGCAGCATGCTCAGGAATCCCTGACACTGATATACTACTGCAATGGCATGCAATCTGAACTGTTAAGGTTGCCCAAAACAGCAAAACTCCTCAGACCCTTATCACCTCCCATAACACGAGCAGGGATTATCTGGAAGACTGTCAGGTAACCTGGACCAAAAGTCCTGCAGGAATTGTTCTAATAGCAGAGTACAACAGATACGTGTGTCCCACCATTTGTGAACATTCCTCAGTGTTTATCTGACAGCTTAGTTTCTTCAATAGATTTTTAGTAATTTTGTGGATTTTTTTTTATTATTTTTATTGTGCTTTGTTATTGTTGCTGCTGTTTTGGGTGTTGTTTTTTGTTTTCTTGTTTGTTTCTGGAAATTTTAACACATTAGAACTGAACATTTTTGCATAGATGAAAGTTAAACTTCCTTCACTTCCATGATAGTGCTTTCAGCACTGAAGAAAACAATATTCATAGCACCTGAGAGACTGGAGGTTCAAAGACATATTTTGCACAGGGCATATGCATGCTGAAGTCTTAGATAAGCAAATGTTGGAAACAGTTTAAAAGCTCATATTTTCTTTTCAGTGAGGAAGAAAATTTTGAGGGTTCAAAGTGAACAGACTGACATTCCTTATTTTCAGGAACATCTGAGTTAATTAAATGTGAGATTCGAATGGAAGTATTGTGTTTCTAACCTCCTTAAAAGATCTAAAATAGATCAATGCCTTGTATTGTTAATTCAAAGAAAAAAAAAATAAAAATAAAAAAAAAAAAGGATATATTGAATTAGCTCAAGCTCAGTCTCATACCTTAATTCCTTAATAGTTATTGAGCATGTACCAGCACCTGGTTTTGCAACACCTTAAGGAAAAATATATATATATATATATATATATATATATATATTTGGAAAAGATTTTATCAAAAGGCTGAAAAAAATTCTAATAAAATCATTTTCTCACAAGTGGATAGCTCTAGTTTACACAAATATTATTTGAACCTGGGTACACCAGAGCAAAGTTAACCTGTTAACCTTTCTATTTGTCTGAAATCTGGGAAAGTTTTGGAGTCAGAAATCCATTAATTATTTCTGCCATTAATTATTTTCTGATTATTAGACGGACTATGGAGATGGACATATAGAACTGGAGGCTGAATTTATACTGATTTTAGTGGATTTTAGTGGATTAAACGAAACTCTAGGAAATCTTGTCTATTCCTATTTGTGCAATTTCTACTTTATGCATATCACTTGGGCAATGCACATCTAATTGCACTTGAGAGTGAATAACTATAACACAGAGTGTAAAAGTTTCTCTTCAGCAAGGCATAGTAAGTATTTAAATGAACTCTATTGAACAGCAGGCACTTGTACACTTGTATTCACATTTACAGTCCCCCCTCCCCCCCCCCTTTTTTTTTTTAATTTGTAGGAATTCCGTTATTTTTGCTCACCATTGTAAAATCCACAGACCATCTTATAACCCCACTGCAAGTTTCCTGCAAAAGAAAGGAAATAAACAGCAGCTGACACCAGCTGGAAGAGATAATGTCAGAATAATGCAGATTAGTTAACCTGGACTGTGCACATTTGTTTGAAGAAGTTGGTCTCAATTCAGATTAGAGAACAATTAGAACTCTTAAAAACTAGTTCTCTCTCTTTTCAGTTCAAACAAAGTTCTCCTAGACACCTTCCCCTGCTGTTCAGTCACTTGCATCAACCTTAATAAACTTAATAAACAGCATTCATATATGCAGTCCTCAGGACTACTTGCTCATGGAGAGATAGTTAATATAACATCAGTAGTAACTCTGACCCTTTACCTCTTAATTTTCAAAGATTTAATTGCTGGTCTCAGATTAACAGTCTGGAAAGCCATGTGACATTAAAGGGAAATCTAAGTTCTGTGGTAACCTCATTTGTCAGGAATTGATGGCACGAATAAACACAAGTGTATTACCAGTAAATTCAAAATTTTAAGTCTGGGGTTTTCCAAATTCAGTCTTCTTATTGCCATTATGATAAAGCCCAGAACTCTAGGCTTTGTTATGGCCTGAATGGCCGGACGGTCAGAAAGTGTAAGTATTCATTGATGAGATCAGATGCCTTGCTTTAATCTATGATCTGATTGCTACTGTACATTTGATGTAAATCACCAGTATACAGTTTAAGAAGACACATGTTTCAGTTGAACTGACAGTTCTTACTTATAAGTTAGATATTTGTTAAATGGCTATAGCTTCAGGGTAAACCTTGAATATCGGAGAAAAAGTATTTCCTTCCTTCACTTATAAGCCAGATTTCATATTAAATACAGTATTCATGAAATGTGGCTTCAATTAATGGATTTCCTTTTCTTTATTTTAAAAATATTTGGCTTTAGCTACTTAAGAGAAAAAACCTTTCAGACACTAAAGAAACAAAAGAAAGTGTATTTCAGACATGATAGAGATTTCTTTTTAAATTTGAACAAATAATAAGGGTGTGGTAAAAAATGACTTCCACTGGAAGAACTGAAGGGGAGAAAAATGTAGCTATTAGCCTCCTATTTTAAGACAACAACTTATTTTTTTGGCAGAAGTATTTCATTCTTATAGGATGCCCACCACCAGCTATGCCTTTATTTCCTTCAAGGGGAATTTTGAGGTTTAAAAAAAAAAAAAAAAAAAAATCAAGAGACATGGCTACTATTTTTTTCTCTGCATGATGGTTTTCTGTACAGTTGCTTAAACAGCACACCTGAGAAAACATTTTAGTGCTGAAATGAGCAACAGTACTGTGTTTCCATGTTCAACAAAAAAAATATAAAAAATGTTTTTATAAGAGTTTTACTTGTTTTCTTATAATGAATTTAACAGAACTGAATGCTTTTCTAATAGTGCCATATTTTAAAATTTTAACTCAGACAGTGGTTTGGTAAGTAGAGCAAGAACATCATATGTGTTTTATTTGTCTAAGACTACCTTTTAATTGTGTTTTTTCATGCCCCCCTATTCATTTACTACCTATTTCCAATAGAAAAGAATGTTCCCAAACAAGCAAACAAGTGTCTTTTTCTACGTAATGTAATATTTCTCTTTTTGTATGTTTTTCTTTTTTTTTTTTTTTTTTTTCCATTTCATTTTTTTTTCTCTAAATCCTGCTAGGGGGAATAATATCACTTTATCATTTAATAACACAAAATATGTTTAACATAATGTTTTAATAACATTTTTAAAATAATTTACATTAATTCTCTGGATTCTTGCCCAGAGAAGCTGTGGACGCCCCATCCCTGGAGGTGTTGAAGGCCAGGCTGGATGAGGCCTTGCCCAGCCTAGTCTAGTGGGAGATGTCCCTGCCCATGGCAGGGGGTTGGAACTAGATCATCTTTAAGGTCCCTTCCAACCCCAGCCATTCTATGATTCTGTGATTCTATGATTCTATGATTTTTACATTACTCTCATAAGGTACAGCACCAAAAGTCCTTCACATCTCTCTGCAGAACTATGGATCAGATCTCAGCGAGCTCAAGTCTGAGCAGAGTGCTTGCGGAGTAACCATGAAGCAGTTACACAAAGATCTTGCTGTGGATACAGCTGAGAAAATGTGCATCAGGGCTCTATTGTCTGCAATAGCTTGTATTTTAACTGTAAGAAAGTTCCCTATAATGTGATGCTTACTGGTGACAGTCTGAAATCCCAGTAGAGATCATGAATGTTTCTTAGTTGCTTCTGAAGATATTGAAGAAACAAGGAATGGGACAGAAGAGAGAGACCAGATCCCTGACTTGAGGATCAGATACATAATCTTTTGGAGAAATCATGGAAAATCCAGGCAAGTCCAAGCATCCCTTTCTATGGCACCATAAAACCACCTTTAATTCATGCAGAGAAGCAGCTTCAGCTGTTCATGTTGTCGGTCTTTATGATTTACACTTGTCCTTACCCCAGTGACAGTGCTTTCTTCTGATAACACGAAAGTACTTTTTTTTGTACTTGCTGCTGAGTCTGAAAACTACGGCACATGCCTTCTGTCACTTCACTGACTGATTAAGAGCTTTGGGCCTGTATTTTGGCAGAGATTAGCACCCTATCATGTGTTAAACGAAGTTAAATTGTCATGAGATACACGAGAAAACCACATTCCTGCAGATCTGATTCTCTAAATCAAACACAACTTGGAAACACATTATTCCAAAGAATAATTTACTGGGATAGACTTTGTATTATAAGGTCTTTAAAAGCAGGAGCACTGCTGGTTTGGTTTGGCTCTAAATATCTACCCACACATCACAGCTTGGAAAATTCAGATCGTGATAAAGTGTCTTTGATGTGCAGATGGTATTTTTTTTTACCATTAAAGAAAACAAATAAAATATATGGCTAAAATCCACTCCTACTGTATGTGGGAGATCACTGCTGACAAGTCACTGGACGTGTCATGGACCAGAAGACTAACATATAGTCCCACAGGGCCCTAGAGAAAGTTCTTCCAACTCTCATTTAGATACTGCATGGGAAGTATGCACTTATGTTTTCCATTTATGTATTCATACTCATGAAAACATGAGTCTCTAGACTAATCAATCATTTTTTATAAGTGGAATAACAATTCTTTATAGATGTCCATATGTGCACACGTCTGTGTGTCTCTGTGTATATACAGCCACAGATGTCTCAAAAAATAAGACTTCTGTGTGCTGCACTGTACTGATACTTAATTATTTGTTTTTCTCCCAAACCTAACATACTCTAAAACATCGATTTGAAAACAAGCTGGCAAAACTGGTCATTTAAGAAACCAGTATGTATCACACTGTTGTGATTTCATAAGCAGAGAGTTAGGTTTCTACTTTATGAGTATTGCAATGAGGGGGTGAACAGTCAGTCCTAAATGTCAGACCTTAGATGGTGATCCAAGGTGTTATATTCTTGAGTTATTCTCTCATACAGATACATGCTCTACAGTCAATCTCTGCTGTGATCCAGAAATGAAGACATGAAAACATTCCTCTACCCAGTGGAGTATTTAGAGTGTCAAATGCATGGTCAGAAACAGAGTCTTTTTGCACAACTTCCTAGCCTGAGCAGAGAGAAAGATAAAAATGAAAAAGCCAGAGAAGCAAGAAAGCAAAAAAAAGGCACTGGGATATGAAGCATGAGGGTAATAGAGAGGGTACATGACTTGCTGGGAACAGGAACCAAACTACAAGCAAAAGAAGAAACAGGATGAGGACCTGAGACAAGATAAGAATTAGATTTGCATAAACTTTGGAAGGGCGTAATGGAGATCTATGAGATCTCAAGAATTCTTTTACAGATACATCCCCATGTCACTGCTGGGTGGCTATAAAACTTTGCCCAGGGTCATTTTCCTGGGTGCAGGCACCAAGTGACTTAATACTATCTAGGCAATGACTCATTAAAGACAGACTGTCATTCTGTCTTGCATATGGCACCATACATAATTTTCTGTTTATGACAAGGATTGTGAAATGGGGAAAATGCTTATTGAAGTTGCAAACATAAAACTAGGTAATAATACCAGAATGCCAGAGAACAGGGCCAGGATCTGAAATGATGTTGACCAGTGGGAGACATGGTCATAAAAATATACTGAAATTCAGTAGGGAAAAATGCACTTTAGGAAAGAAGATTCAGACACATTAATAAAATATTGGGGAACAATTTGTTCAAATGAATTCTTCTGAAAAGGACCAGGAGAGAGATGGTTTTATTCTCAAAGCTGAACATGAGTCAGTACCCATGTTGCTACAAAAAGACATCATGTACTACAGATGTACAATCTGAAAAAGACATGTTTAATAAACTTTCAATTTAAGGCAGAAAGGATGTTATATCTGAGATGGAACATCGGGTTGGGGGTGGTGGATTGAAGAAAACATGAAAACTAATTGCAGACATTTCATCAGAGAATAGAGAAACTGATCTAAAAAAAAATCTTGAAAGAAAAGAGAAAGAATAAAACATTCTTACCTTATTGTGATGAATGCAACAATTAATGAGTTTAAAGAATAAGATTGAGACTGAACACTAGGAAAAACTTACTGATATGAGTAATAACATGAGTATCAGGTACTGAAATAGACTGTGGTAGAAGCTTTCCATCACTGGACATCTTTCAAAAATAGTTAAGAAAACATTTGTAATGAATAATACTCAAAAGCTGATCTTGAGCTAGGGCATTTACAAAAGGATCCCCTCAAGGAGCCTTCTTTCAGCCCAGTCTTGATTTTCCAGTAGAATTTTGATTTCTCTCTGGAGATGAGTCACTAGCACTGGGCTGAGATCCCTGAGAAAGAGGAACAGAGACTGCTGTTTCTGACCATTTTTGTTTTATTTTTGTTTACTTCATTGTCAGACTATATAATGTTTCCCCAAAGGAGAGATGACTTACAGTGAACTTATTTCTGCTATGACTTGCCTGAGAGACTGTAAAATCACATATATTAACCAAAGGAAAAAAAAAAAAAAAAAAAAAAAAAGGAACAAGAGCTATGTATTTGCTCTGTAACTCTTTCCAGATGCAAAACATTAGTCATTTATCAATCAGAGGTTATTCTCAGCTTGTCATTCAGATAACTTCTGTATTGTTAAGTCTCCTGTACGTACTCAGACAAGAAGATTCCTAAAAGAGAACGAATAGTTTTGAAATTAAATTCTAAGCCTGCAAATGTAAATACAGTGCTAAATTCTCTTTAACACCAGTTTATTTATAATTATTCTTTCTATAAAATATGACAAAAATCCACATTTCCTTACAAACTGATAAGAATAATCACTTGTTTAAAAAAAAAATAAAAATAAAAAATAAAAAAAAAGCCTGTAACTACATGAGTGGGGTATACCTGTTCATATTCATCATAAGAAACATAAGAATATTTTTAGACATTTTTTTTTCTTTTACAGTATTAAAAAACCCTTGAGTATTTCTCAGAATTTTTTAATTTTAATAGCCAATAAGGCTATTGGAATCACTTCCTGAATTGGTTACAATTTTGCAAAGCACACCTTTCTCAGATTCATTTGGCATCTATGGCAAAACACTGGGAAGGAAGAGAGGAAGGGAGGAAAGGCAGAGGAGAAGAAAGGAGAAAAGAAAAGAAAAGAGACACAAGGGGCATGGCCTTTTAATTACCACAGAAAGCTTTTGAAAATGTGTATTTTCACTGAAATTTATTCTGAACCTAAACATGTACATGAGTATATCCCTCACATGTGATCATTCTGTTTTAGTGAATGATACATTTACCTTGCATGCATCTCTAAAATGATACTTGTGGAGTACACTTTGATAACATTATGTAGGTTGATTACAATGTGGTGACATACTACAAAAATAAAGTAATCTGGTTTGGATTGACTACAGAAATTGGGGAACAAACCAAGTATATACTTGCTAACAAATGTTTTCCTTCTTACTGTATGTGGTTGTAGTGAACACATACTAGTGCAAGCCAGTAAAGACTGTGGTTTGCAAGATATGCTTGTGAATTGTACTGGATTTCTGGTTATGAGAACATTTAATTCAGTCAGCTGTATTCAGGCAGACTTTCTTTATTGAAAGCATATTCTTCAAGTAGTAAAAGTAATGTTTGCTTTGGATTAATAGCATGGCAGGCTCAGTCATAACTAGTGATGTCTACCATTGAGTTGGAGTAGTAGATTCTGTGCCCAGTGATGTCTTTGCACTATTTGTGGACAAATGGAGTACAATAAAAGTGGCCAAATCAGATCTGTGCTCCCATAAGTGTAAATGACGTGGATACTGCTGGTCATGTGGAGTTACCTGCACCTATGGGAACTCACATAAATGGTCCACGTGTTATGGAACATGTCAAATGTCATCTGGAAATCTCTATGAACAATCAGCACGTGAAAAACAAAGGAGACTCCAGCTTACCTGAATACTCTTTCTTATAGGCTCAGTTTCCTGATCTTGCCTTGGGAAGTACAAAAAATGTGAGAAGCCCAAAACGCATATAATGTACACAAATATAATATATGAAAGAAGCCCAACGCCTGAATCATGTTTCTTCCTCACCCTAGAACTAACAGACTACAGCACAAAGGTATATTTTCCAGGCAGCAGATGAAAAACACTAGACTCTGCAGAGTTCCCAGGAGCCTCCACAAGAAAGTCAGAAAAGGGTTGAACCCATTCTCCAGCAAAAGAGATGAAAATATATCCATTAAAATAATAATAATATAAAAATGAGACAGTCAAATAAATATTTCTCTGCATCTTTTGTTCTCCAAAAGCAGATGCTACATGTTGAGTTCAGATCCACATGCTACTGTTAATAAATTTGCTCTCTTACACACTGCTTTTCAATGATACAGTCAAGACATTATACAGAAGAAGGTCAGAGGAAGGTTTGTTAAGGTTTGAATGGGTAAAATGCCAACCAGAATAATAGAAGAGAACCCTTGGCTTTCAGTTATAGTTAACACCTGAACTTTATTTACAATTTAAATAGAACTATAAAATCTAGTCTTACCTTTACCCACTTCATTTACCTCTGAACTAAGTAATGATTTAGAAGAGTTACTTCAGATGTTTAAAGGTGGTTTGTTTAGTATTTTTTTTTCCTTTGTGTTTGTTTAGTATAAAAAAGAAAGAAAACCCCAAACTTCATGATATACAGCCAACAGCATGAGAACAGCTTCTTAAAATGTAAAAATTGAGGCAGGAAATGTTTCTGAGACTAGTCATCTCTTCTCCTTGGTAGAAACTGAGAGAGGAATTCTTGTCTCGGTTCTCTTTGAACAGTTTGTACAAGAGTACAACATGATTTTCTCTTATTTCTGTGGAAGAGGCCTGTATAGACAACATTTATATAACTCTATTTTCTCTACTATATTCTATTTTTGCCTGAAGCCATAATTACTTCATTTGTCATATTAGGTAATACTCATTATCCTTAGGGACTTTCAGAATGTATTATACAGAATTAAGGCCAGGTACTACAGTGTGTAAGCCTTGGAACCTGAGAATTACTGCTTTATAGCTATACTCAGACAAGAAAGTTAGAGAGAAGGTGACATGGACACAGAGGTTTGGGGGACAAAATTCCATAGGAGTTAAAGTCTAAGCCCAAATTTTATATGTAGTTTGACCTGTCATGGACCAACACTGGCATATGTGTGACTACTCATTAAAGCTGAATCAAGAACCTAATCTAGATGAAAATGGTCCATTTCTTTTCCAGCTGGTCCGCAGCTTCCTGAGCCCACTTATCTCTCAGTCAGCTAAACTGAAGTGCTAGCACATGTGAAGAGGAAGGAATAAATAGCTATAAGCAGGGAAAGGGGGAGCAAAGTAACAGCAGGCAGCCACACCATCATTATCTACCGTCAGGCTGTGGTATGCATTTATGGCCTCAGTCTGAACAACTGGATGGTGTGAGCTACTCTTGCCTACATGGCACATTTCTGCCTTTGCACAGCTCTCAGTGTTACATAAGCAGAGCTGGTCAGTAGAATGTAATTTAATCTGTTAATTAATAAATTTATCTACATGGAAAGAAAAATTGTTTTGTCTTCAGCTGGATCAGCTACCCAATCCACTTCACAACATGGCTCTGCAAACATTTATTCCGAGGCGCTGCAGGACGTGGGTGACATACTACAAAAGGAAGGAAGAAATTGGTTAACAGTCACTTCAGCCATAGTCACTGAAGAAATTCATATGGAAACACATGCTCTGTAAAATAAAATAAAATAAAAATTATATTATGTATAATAATAATAAATTGAATATAGTAATAATATATAATACATATAATATATATAATATATATAATGAAATAGATTTAACTATATATAGAAAACACACCAGAACATATGAAGCTCTGCAAATACCTTATGAAATGCCATGAATAACTTTTAAGCAAGTCCTCTCACAGGAGTTCTTTCTTACTGTGAGGTTGTAGGGCCTTGGGAGCAACCTGCAGCCCCATGCTAATTAGAAGGGGTTGTGACACTGAGGGCAGAGAGCAAATACCTCTCAGGGACACACAGTGCCCTGCCTCCTTCAGATTCCCAGCTGTATTCCTGTTGCATGTGAGTTACCAAAGAAGCTCCTGAAACTTTTTCCACATCTACAGGTGTAGCTGTGTTTTTCCCCAGTTTTTCTGTTTGGTTGTTTGTTTTTTAAAGGAAAATATACTTTGTTTTTCATGAACATTTTAAAACCTGTGGATGCATTTTCCTGGGCTTGCTTTCAGGCTAGCATCTAAATTGAAATGTAAATCAAAGTTTGAAAAAACGATGTTTTGAGAAATGCTGGAGAAGAGGTTTTTGGGTGGTGCATTTAGGAAACTGTAAGATAAATCTCAATGCTCTCAGGAAAGCTGGACAAAGAGACTTATGCTTCCTGCCTGACCCACAGGAACAGTAATGATTGTTGTTTGAGTTAACTTAAAGAACAAACATTCAGTGGAAGAGTGAGATGGTGTGTAACAGCTTGTCAGGGGATGCTAGGAAGCTGATTTTATATTTCATGTCACAACATTTATGATACTCCAATTAAATAGAGAAAACATCTGAAGAGACGCAGCTTTCCACATATGCTTTTATCTTTCCTGATATGTGGCATAATCTGTGAATTAATATGCTGCGTGCTAGATATGTGTATATTTATTCTACACTGCCTGATGCCCTACCAGCTGTTAATGAATAGAAGAATATTTCACACACAAACCGTTCCTTTGTGTTGCCTATGCCCAAGGACTGCAGGCACAGCAGGCTAGATGACTGCTTTTTTTTTTTTTTTCTTTTTTTCTTTTTTTCCTTTTTTTTTTTTTTCTGATTGCAGCAGCTCCAAAGGAAATGTTTGCCACAGCTGACATTCAGGGTGGAGTAAATTTCCTTCAGCCCAGCAAACATTTCTGTAAGCACACAAATCCTGTGTCAGCCTTTCTTTGAAGATTTCAGTTTGCATGCAGCAGCTCTGCTGAACACTGGGTGTTCTTTTGCAATGCTGCTATGAATGAAATCATTGACATTATGCTGGGAACTATTTTTAAAACATTTGGCAATGAAGTGTAAGTTTCAAAAGGTAAACTAGTCTAACAAAATATTTTATAAAGTCATAGAACTATATCACCAACCAGCCCTAAAGGGAATAAAATGATTCTTCAAGTTTCCAGGAACTTTCAATGATATTATTAACATTTGTTTTCACTTAGGTAATCCTAAAACATTAGTTTTGTTTAAAAATATTGAGGATAGATACAGATAGACATAGTTTTGGCAGCATTTTAGGGATATTAATAATGTCAATTGAAAGGTCGGATGATTGATTTTAAAGAATTCTCTATGAAGAGGGTGGTGTTTTATTTTTCTATAAATTAACTGGAAAAGACCCCCTAAAAGGTTTTTTTGCTGAAAAAAAAAAAAAAAGAAAAAAAAAAAGTAGTGAAAGGTACTGTTTTGAAAATGTAACATCAATAAATGGGTCCAGCTGTAATGCTTAGATAGCCCCTCCACATCATTGACAATGATATCCATTGGAGACCAAAATTCAGAAAAGCTTTGTCATTAAATTTCAGTATGACAACAGCTCATTTCTCTTCAAGTCAATGTGGACATTTCCTTTACAGCAAAGAAAGACAAAGAAAAGAGAATCCTTTGGATACCTCTGTCTCTCTAATAACTACACCGGTAGCCCAAAGAGATAGGCTACACTAGATAGATAATTTACAGATTTATACAGACAGATTAATTGAATTTCAGCTTAAATGTCTGTTTGCCTTACTTTAGTAATATTAACCTTATATCTCCAACTTTCTCAAAGCTCTGACCAAATAAAATCTTTATAAGAGTATCCCATCTAAGGGTACCAGCATTATTTGGTTTCATATTAGTCCAAATCCAGCTCACCAAAATATGAGGTTGGATTCTCCTGCTCTGTCTCCATTATCCTGTTGTAGAAAATCACACTATTATTTAGCAAAGGGCCTGATCACACTGACAGTTTCATTTTGCCTTGAAGAGTTACTTACAATGTTATTTTCATTTCCTGTGAATGTGATTTCCATGTAAGATGTTACTTGTTTAGAGAGGAGTTAGTGTCTAGGCACAGGTCTCGTGTCAGCTGCAGGGTGTTCTTCAGTTCCAGGGCCAGATCAGGTGCAGAAGAAGAGCAAGTAGGAGAGACTAGGACAGACAAGAACAATCCTGAGTGTCTTGCTGAGGATAAGTGATGTTACTGGAAGGGAAGAAAAGGTAGAAGACATGAAAAAATTAACTCCTCTGGGCTGGAGGTATTTCAGCATCTTTCTTTACAGAACTACAGTATTATGTGTCTGCTTGCAAAATATCGAGTGTACCTTTATATTTTCCATTAAGAAAATTCACATCTGACTTTTATGTAGTCATTACAGGTATATGATGTTACTTCCAAAGTTAAATACATATGTTGCTCATTGAAAGATTATAATAAATATAGAAAGTATCTCTAAGAATTTGTACTTGTACCTGAATTCCTCGAATAATGTTCTAGGAAAATAACCAAATCAATTCTGGTACATTTTTGCAGTAGTTAATGATTACCATATGTGAGTGTTATGGATGTCAATAACAAAACTGGAGGGGGTGTATACACGTATAACTTTTATAAGGAAAAAAGATGACTTAAACCACCTTCTGGGCCAAAAAGATAGCATACAACTACACTGATTCTTCTCAGTAATTTAAATTTGATTTCTTGTTACTTTTCATGATGATATCAAAGTGCTTGGCACATTGAAATTAAATTCTCTGCATTTTTTTCCATAAATGAGACTCATTTGCCATGTGTGCACATATCAGTTTTTCCCTCCGTCTCGTGTAACTTTGATACATTTCACAACACCTGCAACAGAGAGACTCAGAGACCCTTCTGTACATTGTAAGCTGTTCTACACAGCACGGATCTTCAAACACTGAAGAAAATCCACTGACTTGGAGAGGACACCTGTTCCCTTAATGGAAAAGACGTATTTAATTAACACCTATTTTGCAGCATGCCATATAGTGTACGCTCAGGAAACAGGATATAAAATGAACAAATACTGGGGAAAATCTCATTTTAATATTAAATCATCTTATGACTTGGAGCTTCTCTTAAGAAATAACTCTGTGCTATCTAAATCAGAATGCTTTGTTTTGTGTGGCTGTGGATTCCCTGCTACAGGGAACAGGGACACCAGGCCAGACCTATTGTCCTAGAGGTGAGTTTCTTGCCAGCATCCCAGATGTAGGGTGTTGCAGCAAGAGCAGAGGCTCATCTGGCCCTTGGATGATCTTTTTCTGATCTTCAGTGAGGGGCACTGCTGATACTGCCAGAGTGAGGCTGACCATATCTACAGTGATTACAAGCCCTGGGGGCTGAACAGAAGGGCATGGGAGCAGAGGTGAGGTTCTTGCCTGCTGTGGTGGGTTGACTTTGGCTGGCTGGCCAGTGAGACACCCTTACTCCTCCTCAACAGGACACAGTGAGAAAATAAGAAGTTCATAGGTTGATATGAAAACAGGAAGACCACTTGGCAATTACCATCATGGGCAACACTGACTCCAGTTGGAAAAAATAAAATAAAATATTTCCAATTAAAAACAAAGAAAGATGAGAAACAAAGACTAAAATTCCTTCTCCCCATGCCCTTCTTCCCAGGCTCAGCTTTACTTCTTCATTCTCCTGCTCCACTGGGTGCTCCTCCACAGGCTGCACCGTGGAGATCTGCTCCATGTGGGACCCATGGGCTGCAGGGGGACAGCCTGCTCCACCAGGGACGTCTCCACAGGCTGCAGGGGAGTTTCTGCTATAGCACCTGCAGCACCTCCTGCCCTCCTTCTTGGTGGAACAGGCTCCCTCCCATCTGGCCTTGATGTCTGCAGGGCTGTTTCTCACATTTTCTCACTCCTCTCTTCCAGCTGGTGTGCAGATTTTTAACTGTAAATACAGTTTCCCAGAGGCACCATCAGTACTGCTGTTGGGCTCAGCTGTGGCCTGTGGTAGGTCTGTTGGATCTGTCTGGAACAAGCTGGCCAGTCCCTGGGCTCTCCTCACAGCTTCTGCAATCCCCCACTAACCAAAACCTTGCCACAAACACCCAATACACCAACCATGGATAAGGGCCCAGATAGGAACAGATGCTTCTTTATAATGTATTTATCCTGGGGGGCCAACACCTGGCTTTTATGGCCTTGGGACCCAATGAGCAGCTGATCTAACTTCAAAGTTAACATGTCTTTGAGGAGTGGTTGGACCAGCTGACCTCTAGAGGATCCTTCCAACCTAAAATATTTTACACACCTGACACCAAGAAGGCTTTGTCTCCTGGAGAGATCACATTTTACTTCCCCAAGTGTCTCTGTTTGTCTACTGCCAGAACTTTGTGTTGGACTGCTACCAGAACACTACTCAGCAGTAGCATGCATTGTAAAACAAAACAAACAAACAAACAAAAAAGTATTGCACTGACTATCTGTGCAATATGGATTTTTCCCAATGATCTCTCTACTAAAGAGACTTGCTTCATCTTAACACCACAGAGAAATTGATTAGTCAAAATCATGAGTGAAGCACAGAGATACAGATATAAGATAAAGCACACAACTGCCTATTTACAAAGGCTGTCTCAGCAGCAATTTCCACTGTTGCTCTCAGACCTGATACCTGCCAATCTACCTATCTCCCTTTTGTATTTAAGAAAACAAATGTTTCTACCTCTATAGATTTTCAACATGACTCTGTCAGCTGCTGAGGTAAAGAGAGCCAATATTCACCTTAAAATAATAGAAACCAGATGAAAAAAATAAGTGGAATACAAATTAACATTAATCAAAAATTACTCATTAACTTTCTTTAACCATTATAACAGACTTGGTTTTTTTTATTTGATTTTCAGTGGAAGGCCTACGTCAGATATTTGAGCTGTATAAATAGGTCAGAAAAATCTCAGATTATGAAGCATTAAATTTATACAGATATCAGGTTTTGATGAAAAATTGCATTAATCAGTGACAAATCAACTCCTTTTGTCTCCTTTTGGATTTCATGTTGGCTTTCCCATGTGCTGCTATGATTTATGTCCACAGCACACTCTGTAGCATCCAAGAGCATGTTCCAGTAAACTGGAAAATAAAACAGGATCTGTGAGACAGGGAAGGAATACAAATAATATCCCTCTTAAACAATGGCTTTGTCAAATACAGTGAAAAGAACTTCAGATCTTTTTAAAGAAAGATGCTAGTTTCATCAATGTATGTCAAGGGATGTTCATGATGGAAGAAGGGACAAATTCATTAACGGTCTGTGCAAGCCCAGTTAAGGTGATACAGAGAAACATATAAAGGACAGTAAGAAAGAGAATCAGACACATAAAAAACACATGTAGAGCTGGTGTAGATACGTTGTGTGGAAGGAAAGCTGTAAAATTTATTGGAAGACAGTTTCTCAGTAAGACTGGAGAAGCAAACCTATGGTTAGTTGTAACTTGAGTCACCCATAGTGCCCATGACCTGAGTGAACCTTCAAAGTTTGAAGCCAAGAGTGAAGAGTCCAGTTTTCTGTTCTTTGACTAAAACTGTATTACTTAGGTTAGCAAGACAACGCTTCAGGCATATTCATGATGTCCACGCAGAGGCAGCTGAATTTGGAAAGTAAGTAAGGAACTAAGTAAATAAGCCCCTATGTAGATGGTGATGCTTTGGGGAGGGGGGATTAGGAAGGAGGGGTGTCAACAGATAAATTAAGAACCCACCTCTCTAGTTTACTGGAAGAGAGCCAAAAATTGAAGTTACTTCACATATTTTTTGCATTCTTCAGATCAGGTCACCTCACAGGAAAATATTCTTACTCTTTATGAGAGCAAGGCTGCATTTTAGCTCAGTCTTCTGATCCATTTAAATAAATAAATAAATACATACATACATAAAACACTTCCTCACAGTCCTTTAGCTTCCAATTATTTAGTTTTCTACTTCAGATAATTATTTTGTGCTCTAATTTATCTTATAATAAAAATAAAAAATAAAAACAAGTTGGATTAGCCAGATTTTCCTGATCTGATTTCTGTTGTTACATTGGATTTGAATTTGAAAAACAAGTGTGAGGAAAAGTGATACCTTTTTATTGAGGTGCAAAAGGAATGGGACAGGTACATATTTTAAGGCAGAAGTTTTGCCTTTTTTTTTTCACATCCTATTTCTGTCTGGAAATGACCCTACCAGATTTTATCCCGGCTATTGGTTATTTTATATATATATACACACAAAAAGCACTTGCTAAGCAAGGAGGCAGCAACCACGCACCATTACTCAAATTCTGGACTCTCAGTTTAAGGCTGAAAACATCCAGTTTACAAAACAAAATTGATTATTTCAAGAATTTAGGAACAAAAAGTATGATTCTCTCTGGTTTAATTTGAATGAAATGATATCTATTACATTTGATAAGTATAAAAATGGAATTCAGACAAATAAGGATGAACATTTGTGCTACATCACCAATAGCTATGTGAAAACATCACGAATTTGTTTATATGTACAGATAAAAAAAATAATAAGCTCAACATTACAATGTTGTCTGAAAGGTTATACACAAAGAAACTTTACAATTCCAGTTGTTCCTTAGCTAGAACTTGTTCATCAACATTAAATGACAGGCTACTAAATTTTACCTTCAAGAGGCTCTGGATTAGATGTTTAATGAATCGTAACATCAAAGACTGTTAACAGGTCACACTTAAAAAGAAATCTCATTTCTCTATAAGAACTTACTGAGAAGAAGGCCCATCCCCTTTCACTTCTAACAAAGAATTGTGGGTTTTGTTTTATTTCAGTAGGTTCAAAAGAAGTAGGTTCAAAAAAAGACTATCTTTCCAGCAGAGTAATTATGTAAATTAAAATTATTATGTCATAGATGTTAATCAAACATTTTGATTAACTCCATACAAAGAGTCCTTTGAAGCCTGCTTTAAAAGTGGAGAAAATTGCATTTAGTTCTACACAATTCACACTCCATAGATAGATAAATCACAGATATTTAGGCAATTTCCCTTCTAAAAATGGAAAGGCAATTAACATAACATTTCCTTTGTTGGCCGTCCTTTTGTGCTGACCATTGTCAAAGACCTTTCTAGTATCTATATGCAAAATTATATTTTTTTCAGCTGAATTCTGGGCAAGCCAACATTTCTATTTTTTGAAAATTAATTCATGGTGTTAGTGAAATTATTGTGTTTACCATGGTGATCTACCTTGTTATACCATAAAGTAGAGAGTTAACTGCCTTCCTAGTTATAGAACAGATAAACCATACTACTTCCAAGTACACTTACTGCAGTTACTGCCTTTGTTCAGACCCTTTCAGCTTCTCAAGGCATTTCCATTCCCATTTGCAGCCAGGCCCTTCCTAAGACTCTTTGATCAAGCACAGAAAATCTCATTTTTCCACAGCCTGTGCGGAAGCCTTGCTCATGGTACAGCACTGTGCAATTCTTCTCTTTTGCAATGCATGGCTATTGAAAGTGTGATTACTAGAGAATTTGTTGGCAATCTTTACTGGGTAAATGACAAGTGATCACAGGTAAATGCAGATAGATTTTCATAAGGTATTAAATTACTCTTATCCTCTTTTTTTTTTTTTTTTCTTTTCTTTTTTTTTCACCCTATCTGTATACAAACATCCATGTATTTAATTTCTGGCAATGTGAAAAATTATTTCCAGTCTCTCCATTCATACAGAGGAAACTTGGAATGAAGCTTATGCTGAAATCCTACTGAATTGCCAAAAGCCCAAAGTAGTTTGTTTTATAAACCTTTCCAAAGTGGTTAAAAAGACACAGTGTTGCTTTTCCATAAGTATAGTCATTCACTCAAAATATTCCACTCTGCTCAATCGTGAGTACTAGGAACTGAATGACTCATTTCTGTTCCCTGCTCACCACCCTATTTCAATACTCATTTCTAGTCTGCCTGCTATACAAGATAGAACAAGTTTAAAGCATATGGCAAGGAAAGGATGTGTCCTAAACAGAAGTAAGCATGTACTGAATGTACTACATGTACTGTCAGTGAAGTCAACCAACTCCTCTCCAACTTTATGGTCTGGTTGGAAACATAGTGAAATCAATGAGACTGTGCCTACTCACTTCCACACATACTGATGTGGTGGTTTTACTCAGCTGGGCAGCCGAGTTCCACCACTACTGCTCTCTCACTCCCCCTCCTCAAGGGAAAGGGTGAGAAAATATGATGGAAAGGGCTCAAGGGTTAAGATAAGGACAGGGAGATCATTTAAAAATTATTGTCACGAGCAAAAGAGACTCAGCATAGAGAGATTAATGTAATTTATTACCAATTACTAACAAGCTAGAAATGAGAGAAAATAAAAGCTAACCAAAAAAACACCTTCAGCTCCCCCCCCAACCCCTCCCCCCCAATCCCCTCCCTCCAACCCTCCACCCCGCTGCCCCATCTACCCTCTTCTACATGCTCCCCTGGAGCAGCAGTGCAGGGGAATAGGGAATGGGGGCTGCAGTCAGTCCCTAATACTTCGTCTTTGCTGCTCCTTCACGGTCACCCTCTGCCCCTGCTCCACGCGGGGTCCCTCCCACGGGATGCCGTCCTTCCCAAACTGAGCCTGCGGGGGCTGCCCACAGGCAGCAGCTCTTCAAGAACTGCTCCCACATGGCTCCGTACCACGGGGTCCATTCCCCAGGAGCAAACTGCTCCAGCACGGGTCCCCCACAGGCAGGCGGCAGCTCCCCCCAGCCCCCTGCTCCTGCGTGGGCTCCTCTCCACGGGCTGCAGCTCCGGCCCGGGGCCTGCTCCTGTGGGGGCTCTCCATGGGCCGCAGCCTCCTCCAGGCCACATCCACCTGCTCCCCCGGGGGCTCCTCCACGGGCTGCAGCGTGGAGATCTGCTCCGTGTGGGACCCATGGGCTGCAGGGACACAGCCTGCTCCACCAGGGGCCTCTCCACAGGCTGCAGGGGAACTGCTGCTGCATGCCTGGAGCACCTTCTGCCTTCCTTCTGCACCGACCTTGGGGACTGCAGGGCTGGTTCTTACCCCTCTCTCCTAGCTGCTGTTGCACAGAAGGTTCCTTTTGTTGTTTGTTTGTTTGTTTTTTCCCTTTCTTAAATCTGCTGTCCCAGAAGCACAACCAATGTCTCTCATGGCTCATATCCGGCCAGCAGCAGGTCCCTTTTGGAGCCAGCAGGAGCTGGCTATCATATGACATACGGCAGCTTCTGGACCCTTCTAGTGGAGATCACCCTTCAAGCCCCCCTCTACCAAAACCTTGCCACATGAACCCAATACAACTGGTCACATTCTTTCTTGGGCTTCAAGGCCAGTCAGGCAAGGACATATGCACCAAAGACTCTTGAACAATGTTATTAAATGATATACTCAATTATAGCATGTTCTTCACATAATAAAACATTGCTGCTCAAGTTTTCCACCTAACCAGAAGGTGATATCCAAAATATGATCAATGAAATCTACTAATAATTTTTCAGATGTGTTCAAGTTGTCGTTCCTGAGCCTAATTTTAGGCCACCTTCCTGTTAGCTTGAACTGGGCATAAATATGGAAAAGAAAGAGAAGCAGTCTGTTGAACGTGTGCTTTATTTCAAAGCATATAACTACTCTGGCATTTGGCATTGCCTCAATATGGCTATGGGCAAGCAGCCACATTACAAAATTAAATACATTCTGTGAACTGAAGCTATAATTTTGGAAACAGCTTGCTGCTTATCCATTGAAAACTAATACTGTTTTTTTTCCAATGTGCTCTTCATTTGCTGGAAAAATCATTTATTCCTTATATAAAGCCAGAAATGCTTGTATATCTCTGCTTTGTTATTTCCCAAAAGCAGAATGGTAATTTGAATGGTAAAATAAGTAACATACGCTATCCTCAGATGGAAGAAAGGAGAACATTTCTCATAGCATCTGATATAAACACACATTATCTACAATAAACACCATTCAAAGGGCTTAACTGGAGGACAACATGAGCATTAAAGTGCAATACTTTGTTTGATTTTTGGTACTCCATGGCCTAGCTGAAAAGGATACCTCTTTGTTTCAGAATAGTTCAGGTTTCCGAGGATGCATAAAATGCTAATATTCAGCCTGAAGAAAACAGTTTTAGAGTTGTACTTGCCAGTTTTGTCGTAGTCACCCTTTCAGACAGAAATGTTTGTACTCCTTCAGCTCTGCTGTTTTCCAAACCTACCAAATCACCACTCAGTCCAAGGAAGATGGTTGGAGAATTTTTTTATTTTTTTATTTTTTAAGTGGTAGCATCTCCAGGACTACATAAATATAATAAGTTAATCTTACCCTGGCTTACTCTTACTCTGTCTGTGCTGGAAGGAACCAGTAATCCAAAGGGCAATTATTGGAGCTTAGGGGTATAGTTTAATGTAAGGGAAGTCTATTTAACAAGTTATTGCCAGCAGCAGCAATGACCAATCCTTGCTACCAGACTCCTGCCCTTTTTTTTTCTTTCTTTTTTTTTTTTTTTTTTCCATTATGTGCATTAATAAGCATCTGACCTTCAGTGAGCCAGTTTACAGAGATGAATAAAGAGAAACACTCTCTTGGGGGGGAGTGGAGGTTCACTTCCAGAAGCAAGGATTATTAGTGGGATCAGAGAATACACTGCCAAAATGTTAGACTGCCTGAGCTATAGCATGAAACACTAATGCAAAATGGCTGATATTCTCTCTGTACTGTCAGGTAGATGTGAAATCAAATGTAAAATGGACAATGCTTATTACTCTCCTTTGACTATTGAGGAAGCCAGAGATAACTAAGGGAAAAATAAATCCATGGCTAGGATCTCTTCTATGGTGAGTAAAGCATGTAAAAGTTATGGATTTCTTTTTTCTTAAACACACTTTGCAAATGAAATAGAATATATTTTGACTTTGGAAAGAAATAAAATACCATATATTTCAAAATGAAAATTGAATTCTGGTGTTTTTTTTGTTTGTTTTTGTTGTTGTTGTTGTTTTTCAGTTTTTCCCAGCTTTTTTCTTTTAAAAAGTGTTTCAACCTTTTTTCATTTTGTTTTGTTTTTTGAAGGAAAAGGGATTTTTTCTCAAAAAGTTACTTCAGATCTCTACAAAACAGTAATGAATTGTTTCCAATAAATTTTCTTATTAACATTATAAGTAAATTCATATAAGCTTCAGTGATTACTGGGCAGAATCATAGAATGGTTTGGGTTGGAAGGGACCTTAAAGACCACCCAGTTCCAACCCCCTGCCATGGGCAGGGACACCTCCCTCCAGACCAGGTTGCTCAAAGCCCCATCCACCTGATCTTGAACACTTCCAGGAATGGGGCATCCACAGTTTCTCTGGGCTTCACCACCATCATAGTAAAGAATTTCTTCCTAATATCTGATCTAAACCTACCATCTTTTAGTTTAAAACCATTACCCCGTGACCTATCACTACATGCTCTTGTAAAAAGTCCCTCTTCATCTTCCCTCTAGGCCCACATTTGTTAATGGAAAGCTGCTTTAAGGTTTCCCCAGAGCCTTCTGTTCTCCAGGCTGAACAACTCCAGCTCTTCCAGGCTGTCTTCTTAGGAATGGTGTACCAGTCCTCTGAGATCATCTTTGTGATGGAGGAATCAACTCCTCTACAGGAAGATCTGGTTACTTCTCCAGTATATCAAATTAATAAAAATAGAGAAATGAATTTAATGACTGACATCCACCTTTAGGGTTATTCAGTTTCTTGATGCTTTGATTTCCATAGAGCAACTTTTTCATGAGGTGGAGGGTCATTGCCAGAAAATTTTGACTGTATTATTATGCATACTGCAGTCTTTCTTCAATTTTTTAATACCTAAGGATCTTTTCACACCTTCTCCAAAAATAAGACCATAAATACTATTTTCCAAGCATCTTCTTTGGAGTGTGGAGAGCATATTTCACCACCCTGGACATTCATCTGCATATGTCCTGTCCTTAAGGCTGTAGCTCTGAGACAGGGTGGACAAAGTTTCACATCTTTATGAAAATCTGACTTACAAGTAAGAGGCATAGAAGAAAACAAATTGCAGCACATTACTGAAGCAGGTAATACTGATGGGTACAGGGAAACACCGTGCGGGTTGTTTCTCCTCCCTGCAAGTTACATTGGCCAATGTCAAAACCAAACAGTATGTGTAGTCCCATGTGTAGTGATACCAGTTAATGCTCCTGTATCGTGCATGAAAAAAGTATGTGGAATGGTGAGTTTCATATATATATATATATGTATATATATATATGTATATATATATATATTTTTTTAAAAAAAAAGATCATTATATTGTCAGGATTTAAAAAAATAAAAATAAAAATAAATAAAATAAAATAAAATAAAATAATAAAAATAAAAATAAATAAATAATAAAAAAAAAAAAAACAAGCATCCCTCAGCCAGCTTCAGCACATATGAGTAGCAACTCCACAGTTTTCATTCTCTCAGTATATGAGCTTCTGTAAGAGAAGAAATATTTTTATCTTCAAGAAGGGTAAAGAGAATCCAAAAACTACAGGACAGTCAACCTCACCTTGATCTTTGGAAAGTGATACTGAAAATAATCCTAGAAGGAATTTCCAAATTATAAAGCACCAAAAGGTAGCTGTCAACATGGATCTATGAAGGGGAAGTCATACCCATCCAACCTGATCACCTTCTGTGATCAAATGACCAATTTGGTGGATGAGGGGAGAACACCAGATTTCTGATTTCAGATATCTTGATTTTTGCAAGGCCTTCAACACTGTCTCATATAACATTCTTATAGACAAAACCAGGTAAGTGGACAGCTAGGTAGGTTGAAAACTTGTTGAAATGGCTGGGTGGGTTAAAATTGTCTGAAAGAACAGTGATGAGTGGTATAAAATTTAGTTGGAAGTAAGTCAAGTGCTGTGTACATCAGACCAATCCTGTTTAACATTCTCTCTAATGACCTCGATAAAAGACTGCACCCTCAGCAAATTTGCAGATGATACAAAACTGGGCCAGAGAGTTGTTCTACGATTCAGAGAGACCTCAACATGCTGGAGAAATAAGCTGAAGATCAACAAAGGGAAATACAAAGTCCTGCATTTGAGGAGGAACAACTCTATGCACCAGTAGTAAACGCTGGGGACAGACCAGCTGTAAAATATCATGGCAGAGGACCTGAGAGTGTCCTGCATTACTCCAAGCTGAACATGAGGAAGTAATGTATGTATGTGCTAAGGAAGGATAAAAATCATAGAATCACAGAATGGTTTGGGTTGGAAGGGACCTTAAAGATCATCTAGTTCCTTCCCCCTTGCCATAGTCAGGGACATCTCTCACCGGACCAGGTTGCTCAAAGCCCCATCCAGCCTGGCCTTGAACACCTCCAGGGGTGGAGCATCCTCAACTTCTCTGGGCAGCCTGTTCCAGTTGCGAAGATATCCTCAGCTGCATTAAGAGGAACAATGCCAGAAGGTGGACAGAGGTGATATTTCTCCTGAGAGCTCCTGAGGCCACAAGTGGAGTACAGTTTGGGGCTTCCTAGTAAAAGAGACATGGATTTATTGGAGTATGTCCCGTGAAAGGCCACTAGGATGATTAGTCGTTAGGTGGATCTTTCATATGAATAGAAGCTGAGAGGGCTGGAACTGTTCAGCCTGGAGAAGAGAAGGCATAGGGAAAGATTCATAGACCTATACACACTGTGTATAAATACTTGAAGGAGAGCAACTAAAGACATCAGAACCAGAGATGTCCTGTCAGTGATGCACAGGGATAGGACAAAAGGCAATGGGCAAAAACTGAAATATGGTAAAATTCATTTCAATATAAGAAAAAGAGCTTCAATGTGAGTATGGTCAAACACAGCAGGTTGCCTGTTCCAGGATGAGATAATCAGAACCCAGCTGGGCAAACCCCTGAGTAATATGCTATAGCTGAAACTGCTCTCAACAGCAGGATTTGATTAGATGATCCCCAAAGGTGTCTGCCAACCACAATTGTTTCATTATTCTGCTGTTCTTTACATTTTGGGTCATAGCAGATAGCAAGGTTCTACTTGTTGTTCCCATCTTTATTATAATAAATTGTAATTGCTTCCTAACTTCAGGCAGTAATCAAAGGATTTATTCTGCATGGACCTAATGAGTTCTGTACATGTGGTTAAACTACAAATGCCTGGCTCAATGCAGGGAATATAGTTAGCTATTGAAGTGTTACTGTGTAAGTATTGAAGTATTAGAACTGTAGTCCGTAAATTAAATTGCAGATTACTGCTGTCTGTGGAACAAAACCAAAGTCTTTTAAACCCTTCCATCAATTGCAATGATATCTGAATCTGGAAATTTCATTCTTTTACTAAATTATCAAGTTTAAAACAAAACGCAGCAACTAAATTATTTCAGATTAAAAAAAAACAAACAAAAAAAAAAAAAGTCAAATTGCATGACAGGAGGCTCACCCAATTATTTCCCTCAATGCATTTGTTTCCTTCATGGCATTGTTCTCTGACATCAGTCATGACAAGTTTTTGCATAACTCAGGAATTTTGATGATCTTACAATTATGGGGTGGGGATTGGCAGATATAATTACAGATGTGTGCTTTGGGACAGGAGGAGAAATAAATTATAAAACCATTAAATATTACCACATATTGCAATGAGACTTAAACTGTTATTATGGTGAGTCCAGAGGGCTGTGTTATATAGAGAAACTTGTATACTACACAACAAAAACATCTCAGACTATTAATTTAAACAGTTTGAAAGATGTATTAACTATAATGATGTTTGTCTTATTTCTTTTTCAGCCACATATGACTTAATTGCCCTCTGAAACAACATGATTTAAACTTTGTTTAGTACTTCCTGTAGCTAAAAAATAAGTTATAATGGGGAAAAAAATGGTGATTTTAAGGAGCTCTTGTAACAGTTCTGGTTATGGTCTGCTATAATTTTAGCAGTAATGACAGAACATTTTAATTGCTCTGACTTTTTTAGTCTATTGTTTTGTCATCCTTGTGTAGTCTCTAAGATTAAGTTCTATATTGTTTGAATTGTCTTTGAATTTAATTTGGTAGTTTCCCTTAGCTTGAGTGTATTATTAGATGCATGAACTTAGATCGTATTATCATTATAGCTGCATCTTGTTTAATCTCTCCTAATTCGTACAAGTTCAAGTGTCAGGCTTTGTTAAAAAGAGCTTTTTTATTTACATTTTAGCTAAAGAGGAATCCACAGTGAGAGAAATTTCTAGAACATTGTTCACATGTCATTTTAATAGAGAAAAGGAGAAAAAGTTGTCTTACAAAAAAAAAAAAAAATTATTTTATTTAATCAATAGTCTACCTAGAATTAAATTTCTCCCCAAGGTTCTGATTTGTAAACAGGTGTAGGTACCGTACCTCTCTGTATCTTTATATTTTCTCTAAATTCATTAGAGCCAAAAGTTCTCATCTGCCAAAATTCATCTGCCAAAAGTTGTGTACATTTATAAGTATTCACAGAAAATGTTATGTTAGCAGTTATTACTGGTAAATGGAAGTTATCAATCTGACCATCAGAGATACTTTCTATTTTAAATAGGTAATACACTAGAAAAACTACACAGTATTATGTTATTTGATTAGATTCACTACTGAAAGATAACTTTCTCATCTGTATTATAATTAGGAGCACAGAGCGTAGAATTCAAGTCAAGGGCAGAGGGAGAATTTGAGATAAATTTTATTCCCAGACATGGAGAGAAATACAATAATTGAAATTTGGAGCAGGAAAAAATTCTAGGGAAAAATAAGTATTTTAGCAAAAATGAAGCTGACACATTTTTTACTTACTATAACTTCAAGGAATGGACATAATATCTGCCTGCTTAGATTTCTCAAAACAGTGGATTGAAATAATACATTTATAGCAGAATTTCATTTTACAGACTATGAAAAACTATGAATCTTTCAGTTAACATTTTGTGATTAACCTTAATTAAATTCATAATTTTCTCATAATTTGTTGTGTTATTAAATTCATGCTCATACAGAATAATAAATAATTTTACCAAAACAACAGCATTTTTCTATGCCTTGAAAGTTGATTTTTGTTGTGTTTCTCTTTGTTTGTTTGCTTTGTTCTGTGTTGTTTGATGGTGGTTGCTTTACTATTTGAAATTTCATGCTTATCACAATGTCTAAAATAGCAGCCAAATCTGAGATACTGAAGATTTCACAAGACTGTTATGAAATCACTCCTTTGCTTTAGCGTTGAACCAAACTGTTGACATACAAAGTGATAGGCAACTTCTTTGATAGGGTTGGGTTGTTACTGAGGACTAGAATTTTTCAGACTATTTTCCTTTCATATCAGCAACACTTTCAGGCCTTGATTTTTTTTTTAATTTTATTTGAGCTCTTACCTCACTGAGGCAGTGAAGGGGATGAATAGCAGTATTCTTCATAGTCAACATAATGGTAATATACCTGGAACAAGGACGTTCCTGAACCAACAGTGTCACTGGAAAGGCATCAATTAATTCAGAATGAAAATAATTATCCAAATTACATTTTAACATGCATTATACTTAAGGTAACACTCAAGGAAAAGCAGCACCAGAGCTGTATAAGAAGTTTCTGCACAAGCAGCTGGCTAAGGGCTGGAAATCTGCTTCCAGTACTACCTTCACACATAGGAATTTTCTCCTGGCAGAACAACAGGTCCCATCACACAACACTGAGAGGACACAGCTCTGAAACATGACTTTCAGTGCACTGAGCATGCAAGGTCACATGCAATTGATTTTTTTACTATTTTGTATATAGTTGTACCTGTAGAACTACCCCATAGACCTGCCAATATGAGAGCAATAAAACAAGGTGTTAATAATAGTCTTATCAGCTTATTCTGGCTAGACTTAGGAAATGTCATATCATTTTCACCCTTATTCATGTTCTTCAAAAAATATGAAAACCAAAACTGAACATAAGGTTGAGTTCTTGTAAAACAATATTATAAACGTGTAATGACCAACAACTTGAAAATAAAGATTATCAGGTACTAAGAAAAATATCTGGTTTGGCTCTGTTTATAAAGGTGAAATTAAGTTTATCAAATATGCTTTTTCTACCCATGCAGTCAGTTCAGTTACATTTGAACTAGAAGAAATCAGAAGATTGATTTGAGAGTAACATTGTGCCGAAATAGTTCAGGACCTTGTGCTTTGAACAGGGAAGAGAATAAAAGTGTTGTAATATCTAAGAAATTGCCTTCTTCTGTCCATCCAGCCATAAGCACAGAAAGCAATATGTATATGATGGGGTGAAGTACTGTGTCATTTCCATAAGCCATTGAGTCAGGTGATGGGAAAGGTCTGTGCCATCCCTGCACATGATAGCATAGGATGGGAAAGTTCAAGGATCAATTTGCTCTCCCTGCCATAAATCTACCCCTCAAAATGTTTAGGCCTTTTGGAAGCAAATTTTCATTAGGAAAATATCAAAACCAAAACCAATCAAATCAAAACCAAAAAGCAAAATTATATGTGGGGAAATAAAGAGTAGTGCCTTCTTTATCACCCATCTGTAGACTGGCATATCCATCTCAAGCTGCTTTCTGCTTTTCAGCAGTGTTTTTTCCAAGTGTTTGACTTGGCAGGACAGGTAAAGGTAGGACTTTTTTTCCATGGGCACGGGATTTGCTTAAGCTTGGGGTCCTTGTACACTTTTTTTCTTTGAGAGAGAGATGAATAAATAAATACATACAAGTCAAAGATTAAAACATCCTCTAATGATTTCAGTAATAGTCACACTGAATCGAAAAGCATGGTTATTGATGAATGCTGTGATGTCAAATTCCATGGTACCAACAAATAACTTGTTACTACACATAATCATTGTGCCACACATCGACTGTCCCTAACCATAAACACACAAACAAGCTATCAAGAGGAAAAAAAAAATCCACTGATTCAAAGCTGGAGAAAAATGTTACAGAGACATCACCACCTGAAACAACTATTTTAATACAAGCAAATCTGGCCTAATTTAGAAATATTACCTCTGTTTCCACTCTTGAGATGATTATTTTGAAGAAAGTTACTGTGCGGTAAATCTGAATTTGGTAAATATGGGCTTTGTCCTACACCTGTCCAACTCCGTCCTGTGACCAAGGCATTAGAATTACTAGGCTAATTAAAAGTCCTTTACTTTTCTCTCAAAAGTAGAATTCTACTTCATTTGTTTTGCAAAAGCTACAATGTCTTGTCCAGCCTAGCTTTACAGGGTCTCACATGTCAGCAGAGAAAGGCAGATCCTTCTACAGGGTGATATATCTCCTCTCAGCTGTCTAATACAGTTGGGATGAATTGCCCTTGAGGAGGTCTGTCCTCCTGCATTCAGCAAAGACAAAATAATTAGCTTAGAAGTGACTTTTTATCCATTAGAAACATGATAATAGTAGATAGCTGCAGCAATAGAAGCAGTATATATTTTTACATATTTTACATATTTTTAAGCAGGTATTTCTCATTTGATTTTTATGAGTCAGGTCTGCACTATCTGCTATAGGTGATGAATAGTAAAGGTAATGATTAGCCAGTAAATGCTAGTTATTCCTGACAAGAGGCTAAAGAGATTAGAAGCCATAAACCTTCAAATATATCAGCCTAGCCTGGATGTAATTTTTTCATAAATTTTAAACACAAAAAAGCTTGTAGTGATGTCCCTCTCACCTCCATGTGTTAGTCATAAGACAATCTGTGAAAGAACATATTGATTATGAAAATACTGACTATAAGATTGAATATCTATATTTAAGTGGTGGAAGAATCACAGCCTTATCCAATTCCCATGAAAAATTCTCTCTTATAAGAATCAATCATCTGTGTCGTGGTGGCATTAATGTTTAAACAGATTAACTGATGTTCATTCATCATTGATAAATAATTGGGGGGGGGGGGGGGGGAAGCATCAAAGTATACTTACAAGATAAAACTCTCATAAGACATCTACCATTTGAGCCAAGCTCCTTTTTCCTTGCAAATGTGTGCATATGCTAACAGCTATAATCAGTCACATGTGTCAGTATGTACCTAAATAATGCATATTTTCCACATTGTGTAGTTTCAGCAAAGGCTTTTTACATGAAATGTAAAGTGCAGGAATTTGGACCCAGCTCAATCTGTGCATGCCTATGTGATCACCACTGGGTTTTCCCACAGGAAGGGGGTAATCAGATCTTCTTCTAGTCTTCTGATATTTCTGTTCTAGAGTCTAGCACTAGTTACACGGGAGTAAATAAAAAGTTATTGCACTTGCAATAGAAGAAAATGCCTTGTTTTTTGTTAGGTTGGGCATGAAGATTTTGGGTTTGGTTGCATAGTTTGATTCCATATCACAGAAACACCAAGACCCTTAAACTGTACTGATTACACTTTTAGAGTACCACCTCAAAATAGGCAGGATCTCAGTGACCAGGACAGACATCATTCAAGGTTAATTCAAAGCTACAGCTCTAAATTACTTGTCTAATCTGAAGAACATTTGTGATTTATATAACATAGAGTAACCCCAAGAGGAGTTGTCCTGCTTTACACCATGCAGTCAGTTATTCAAAACTGAGCAGGTATTTAACACGAGATTTTTGATTTAACCATTAACTTACTTTCTCTGTTCCTCCTTAATGTGTGTATATTGTTACCTGAGAAAACTGTCCTATCTCCTTCATGGAAAGCCACACATTTCTAACCAAAACTCAAACTTTATAAGATAAACAAAAATAATCAGATTAGTTAATCAGCAGATTAAAATAAGTAGATCTTTACTGTGGACAATAATGCAGAGTGAACAGATTCTCTGAGAACAGTTCTTCAGAGTGAACATCCAGTGTTTTGGACAGACTTCATTAGGTTAAATACAATTTAAAGGGTACAAAAATATGTTCAAACAGTAAATAGAATGAATTAATAATGTAACGGAATTCCACCTATGAAACATCAATCTAAATTTAATGTCATCATTTGATGACCTGCTGTTAATCTTCATAAGAAAAATAACTGCAACTCCATTCACTCCATCCTTAGCCAAAAGCACTGCTGAAGTCAATTCAGAAAACGGAACATGTTTGTGCTTTCTGGAAATAAAGGTAACAGCTTGTTGTAACCTCAAATAAAATTTGGTGTGAAGCTGTGCTGTCCCAGAGGGAACCCTGCAACTATTGAGGCAGTGATGTTCTTTTTCTCACACTGAATTTTATCACTGTCCAAGTTGTAATCTCAGTCTACACTGAGTCACCTCCAGCCCAAACACAGGCCCCTCAGTGGGGGCATCCTGGTCTAGCACCTTAGCTCAAGGTCAGATGGCCATTCATATAAAGTGTATAGATCTGGTACAGGAGCAGCACTGTTCTTGCCAGCTCAGTGTGGACCCTTTCCAGTAGCCAAGAGAATACCCAGAGTACAGGAGCTGTGGCCTCTGGTTTGTGTTTCACTCCTGGGAGTAGGACTAGCCAGAGATTCCTAGAATTTCCATACACAACAAAGCAGCATACAACCTCTTGAAGAGAGTACAATATAGTCCGTCCGTCCGTCCCCCCGGGCCCCCCCCCCCCCCCCGCAGCCCATTTGGAGACCTGTCATTCAACCTCTAGTAAAACAATCCTTTCAATGCTGAATGCTGTAATTTAAGGCTAAAGGGACACAGGAAAACATTAGGCTTCCATGTAGCTTATAAAAACAATGGAGAGTGTCTCTTCCCTTACCTTTTTACACCTCTGTAATGTACAGTCCAGTCAAGAATCATGTCCACCTCTAGGACTGTCTGAAAATATATAGTCAGATATTTATGTAGTCAGGAGCTTTCCCAGATGAGTCAAATTAAATTGCTTTATTAGCTAACCCAAATAGAGACACATGAAGGTTATCCTTGATGGAAACTACACTCAGTGTTTCATACACAAATATGAGTCAGATTTTGCTTTCCTGGTATTAGCACCTTCTGAAAAGACAGTTAATCTATCATTTCAAGGCTGGAAAATATGGTACCATTGTTCAAGCCAAGTCTGATTTTTTTTTTTGTCTTCTTATTTTTTCTGCCAACAGAACTATAATCTGATAAGCATTCTCTATTCTTTGAGAATACTAACACTAAAGAAGTTAAAAAGTTCATTTTCAAACCAAGAAAAGTGATTAATATATTTCCTCCAAACTAATTTTGTTTAAATTACAATATTATGGCTTTATTTTTCATTTTCAAAAGGTTTTTTCCTCATTTTGGAAGACTGTGTTTTTGTCAGATACTTTTTTTTTTTTTTTTGGTTGGTTGGTTGGTTGTTCATAAAATCCCAATTTGCAGATGTCAGTAAGAATGGGATTTCAGTAGGAGGGTGTGTTTCTGTTCATACTGGAGTAAAGTAAGTTTTCTTTCCTAACTTCTGAATTTTCAATCAGACTAGAAGCCTAGAGTTCTACATTCATCATATGACCTCTTGGAAGTGCAAAATGCTAAAAAAAATAATATTTTATTGTGAGTCCTTTATCTCTCTTTCTCTCTCTCTCTTTTTAAGCATAGAAATTTGTATATGCAATGTCGTTTACAGAAGAGAAAATAAATGTTTAAATAAATTGATATCAAAAGAATTGGCCTAGATTTCTTGAAAAACTCTCCTTGACAGTTCCTACATCTCATAAAATTGTCTTTTGCATTACAAACTTTTGCCAATATATAAATAAACTGGAACAGGTGGTCCAAACTATCTTGTGGAAAGTCCATGGTTAGAAGAGCATTGGAGGATTTCCTTGCTTTGGATGGCTGTTAATCTCTAGAGCTTGTAGACATGGCAGGTGAGATATATATGCTGTCTACTTGTCCAGAGTTAGACTGGAACTTCTGTTCACAGCTAATGCTTGCATCTGGATATATTTATCCAATTCAGTGGAGCACGTGCAACACCCTAAGCAGTTCCAGGAGCAGAAGGACTATTCCTCAGCTGATGGCTCTATTTCCAGAAAATGTCGTGAGAGCAAAACCATAGGGAAAAGGTAGATGAACTCCAGTTATATCAGGTGCCAATTTTAGAAATTGAAGGTGATGTATTTTCACAGAATAAGGCCCTTAGCTACCCCTTCAATGCCAGTTCACCAAGAAGGCAATGTTTATGACAGATTTTGATAAGATCTATGGCCCTCAGCAGTTAACTATATACACAGCCTTCTTAGTTATACAGCCAGAACCTTCTCCTCTTTTCTCCTCTCTACTCCTCTCCCAGTCATAGGAAATAGCCAGAAGGAGTTCTGCCCATCCTGAGGTACTATTCATTTTTTGAATAACTTTTTCCCCAAATGCATTGAGACACAGTAGTTAGCAGTTTGTAGGAAAGCACCCAACCACCCTTTGTAATAGGTTAGTTTGTGAAGACTCCATGGACAGGTTGCAGGCCATTACAGTTAGGGCCCCATCATCCAGATAATTAATGAAGATGTTAGGACTAGAACCAGTACTAACCCCTGGGGTGCACTACTCATTGGCCTCCAGCTAGACTTCATGCCACAGATCACTACCCTCTTGGCCCAGCTATTCAGCCAGTTTTCAATACACCTCAATGTTTGCTCATCCAATTCATAGTTCATCAGCTTCTCCATGAGAATCTTGTGGGAGAAAGTGTCAAAATTCCTGCTGAAGTCCGTGTAGATGATACTGACAGTTCTTCCCACATCTACCAGGGCAGCCATTACATTGTAGAAACTTTTCAAGTAGGTACAGTATGATTTCTCCTTGGTGAATCCATGCTGACTAATCCTGATAACTTTCTCATCCTCCTTTTGTCTGAAAATGGTTCCCAGGGACAGAGGTAAAGCTGACAGTTCTGGAGCTATCTAGGTCCTCCTTTTTCCCCTTCCTGAAGACAGAAATTATATTCACTTTCCTCCACTTCTCAAGGTTACCTGAGTCTCTTTGGATAGATCCAGGTCCTTCTAGATGCGAGTGGTTCTAGATTCCATAATAACTGCAAGTGGGAGAGGAACTGCTAACAATGACATTTTACTGGCAACATGAGATATTGACATTGAGAAAATGAGAAGATTTTTTGAGCCTTGAAGGGTTATATAAGATGTGGCTTTGATTTTCCCTGATGTTTTAAGGACTTTTTTTTTAGATATCAGGATATTGATTCCATGACCTAAAAGAAGCTGTGAACCAGAGTTCTCTCTGTTAAGTGGTTGCAGCTGGACTTCAATAGACACTATGATATGATCCTCAGCTACATACTGAACACGGGATTTATATGATCTAAATGATGCCTTTGTGTACTTGAGCATTCAGCTACATTTCTTTAGAAGTGTTTTACTATCTCACAGAGGTGTAAGCAATCTGTCATCTGCTTCATCTGAGATGTTAATAATCCCTCACAACTACTGCCTCGTTTTGAAGAAAAAATAAATAAAAAAAAAAAAAATCAGTAAATCATTTACTTTTTTTTGTTGTTGTTGTTGTTGTTTTAAATGAATGAGGGTTATATTTTATTTTTGATTTCCTGGAAAATATAGACAGCAACTTCCAGTCATGCTAATGATTTAATATCTCCCTACTCATTTTCTCACAAGAGCTTGGAAATACTGCCAACTTTCCCAGAAGGGACTATAATACTCTCAGTAGCTCAGTAAGAGGAGCTAGTTTAGACATGGAGTTCTATGAGCATTTTTTGTTCAGGTTTGAGAAATTACAAATTATTGTATGTTTCTATTTGAGTTGTACAAAAGAATAATGACCTTTTCAGATCAATCCTCCTGATTAGCCTGCCCCAAAACCAGAGAAGAGAAATACCAATTGGTAGATGTAGGCACATAAAAGTAATTGATTTTTCTCTATTCAGCTAAGTGACCATATAATGAGGTCTAAGTGACCTCATATAATGAGAATGAATTTAAACTATCAAATTTTCCATAGATAAATACATAATTCTCTTAAAAATAAGCAATTGTTCACCCATCTTATTATGCTTTTATATAATTGTATTCTGGTCATTTTGTCCAGGATACTGTGAGAAACAGTATCAACAGATTTACTGAAATCCAGAAAGATTACATTGACGGGCTTTCTTTGGTCAGCTAGCTGTGTGATCTTGTCATAGAAGGAATTTAAGTTTGTTAGATATGACCTTCCCCTAGTGAACCTATGGCTGCATTGTCCTTTAGGTGTTTTTCATTAACTACCAGAATAATCTCCATAATTTTACCAGGCATTGAAGTGAGACTAACAGGCCTGTAATTGCCAGGATTTTCCTTCTTGCCCTTCTTAATCATAGAAAAATAATACTCCCTGTCAAGAATAAGATATCTGAAAACACTTATACATATATATTAGTGTTATATATTTAATACATTTATATATATATATATATGTTTTTCAGGTATATTATTCTTATATGTATATATTAATCTCATCTTCACTTTTTGTAACAGTGGAAAATTGTTTAACACTCTCAATATTATTGCAGAAAATACAAGAGAAAATTTTGGAAAAAAAAAAATCATTTAAAATTTTCTTTCCTTACCTCTACAGAAATGAATTCATTAGTTAGATCAGCTGCAGCAGAAAACTGTAACAAAGCTGGCAAGCTCCAGATAATGCTTTTCCTTGACAGTATCAAATGACTTTAAAAGGTATAAATTACTACAATAGTTCCAATCTTTGTTTTTTATTTTTAATTTGATGTCACAATTTATACAAATTCTCTGGAAGCAAAAGAACTGTGTAAACTGAATTTGAATGGACAATTTTGTTTTATATTCTGAATCCCAATAAATTCATCTGAAGAAAAATGGGATCAGCTGTTTAGCTTAAAGTGTGATAAATAGCACTGATTTATATTGTGTTGTCATGTTTGGTGATATGTAATATATGCAGTTTCATGACATTAGACATAACATAAAGAACCATTGATCTTTTTCCCAGATTTTTCTAATTTATGTACATGCATGACATACTGGGTCAATCCTTTTAATCTCTTGAGTTTAACTATTTTAAATGCTATGGGGAAAGTTTATGGTTCAGCAACTGACAAGCATTTATGATGGTGTAAGCCCTTCATTTTATGTCAGCTCAAATACTAAGACCAAAGTCAATCATGCTTTCATGCTGTATATCAAAGGCTGTTAAGAAAAGGAAGGTGAAAAAAAAAAAAAAAAAAAATTACATTGCACTTCCAAACAACCAGGGTAGGGGCAAACCCACACACACTAGTATCATATGTCTTATCTACAAGAGGCAGCTAAAAGTTAGATGTCTGCTCTAAATTCAGTCTGGACCCATTATCATCAGTAGAGGTAGAGGGGCACCTGCTCAATGCAGTTCATCCCATTTGCTTTAAATAAGTTTCTGTGGCTGGATGAGCAGCTGCTAGAAGTGCTTGTGTCTCCCCAGTGACTACAAATGAGTTCATACTACTGGTTTGGACTAACTGTCAGTTCAGTGAGACAAATTTCACCTATAGTTCAGGTCTTTTCCTTTCTGTTAGGTTTGGGGCCTGAGGAGTACAGCATCCCATGACTTTGACTTTCATGGCAGCCACATTTGCTCCTTCTCCACAGTTGAGAGAGGTGAACATGGATCAACATGATCTTTTTTGATCCTTCCTGCAATGTGACAGGGTAGAAGGACAAAATCTGTTAGCCCAGAAAAAGATAAGGATCTCAATAGCTTCTACTTCCTTTGCAGCCATCACACTCTCTTCCAAGCCCAAAACTGAGACACTGGAAAAGCAATTTCATGTCTCATGGTCCCACTGAGTAATAGGGATTTATCTGCTAGCTAATGACTGTTCTTCACTGTTCATGTTTCTAAGGTTTGTTCCAAAGCCCGTATAACCAATGCAAATGTTTCCGTTGCCTTATATTTCCAAGCTTTCAATCACTGATTGATATTTACTGCAGTTAACGGCAAAATAATTCTTATTGCATGTGAAGCCTCAGTTTCCAATATGATCAATCAGTAAAACATTAAATATGTTCTTTTTGTTTTCATTCAAATTAAATAGCACTCCTTTATGCCAGTTTTCAGGTCTTACTTTCAGCAACTGTTTTTAGATCACACATGAAAATGTTTCTACTTTATTTTTGTTTAAAATAAATAAAAAACAAACAAATAAAGAATACTAAAAGTTTAAGAGAAGCTGTTATGCTGGAAGGTAAATGCATCACTTTCTGTGAAATACAGCTTTATTAATTAATTATTTCATTTTCTAGTAAGTATATGTCTTTTTTAGAAGATATTATCCAGATGAAGTTCTCTGCCACTTTATATTTGCTATACACATAAACTTGAAACCCAGAAGTTTCACTCTTATTAATGAAAAATTGACTAAAATATTTCCTAGATAGTTGTTCTACATCATATTTGTCATTTTCCAATAATTAAAAGAGAGTCAGAATATAAACATCTATGATGCATATTTATGTCATCAGGGAAAATAAATATGTACTATTATCTTCTAATAGATAAATGCATTGCCATTAAAGTTATATAGACCCATCATGACTATTCCACGATCATTTTTTTGGATTATTTTTTTTTTTTACCTGTTTTAAGTAGTCTAAAGGTTAGGTGTTTAGTCTAGGACAATTTCCAAGGTTTCTTTCAAAAAGAAATTGAGAAAAAGAGTCACTTCACAAGTTCATCTTACCTTATTTACATTTTTCACTTGAGGTTATTTTTCTCTTTATTTTGGCAGGAAGTTTAAATGCCTCATTTAAAGTAAACTTCAGAGATTTAACTACTACAAGCTGATTAAGATTAATTCCACCTGATCATTGTGGAAATTATGAATTATTTAATTAAAGAGCTGAAAGTGTATTTGACTGATCCATTAATTACAAATTCATTTTCTATGTATGCATAAATATTTTTATTTTATTATTCAAAAGTCTCACTAGGAATATATTTTAAATGCTTGATGAGGGTATGATTAAAACTATTTTAGCTAGAAAATGCTAAACTCTTACTCCTTAAATCTTCCATGGGTTAAATCTTAAATTTACATCACTACAATAATTTAAACTGCCAAACACTATTCTAAGAAATTCCAAGTATCCAAATTTCCCTCTGCTTTCAAGTTAATTCACACAAGACACATGTATGACAGACGCAGATTGGTAGGACACCTGGAATTTAATTAAAGAATAATCTCACTGTGTGTCTTAATTAAGAAACAGTTTTTGAGTACAGGTAAAATGTGTATTGTCCCATGTACTTTTTTGATCTTGCAAAATGATGTAGGGCCATGTGTCATTTTTAGAGTCTGTATCACATAAGTCTTTGGGTCTGTACTAAAAAGAACAATTCAAACAAAATTAATACTTATAGCAAAATAATTGTCTGCTGTCCCTTGATGATCTAGCCTGCCCCAGTTAAAAACAATCTACACTTTTTTGCCCTTCTCTGAGCATAGTCAGAAGACGTAGATCACTCCTTTTACTAAGGTTACAGTTCCTGTACTCATAATCAGAAGTGAGGCTTTTGCCACAGTCAGGTTCTCAGCAGGCAAAAGAAAATGGGCCTGCCTGATGGCACATGCAGTCAAGATGAAAGCCTATAAAAGCATCCTTCTCACTCTAAACTGAACTCATAATAGATTAGGACAGAAGTGAATTATGCATATATTTTGTTATGAATTCCCCCTTACAGATCTCATATATAGGTATTATTTCTACTGAAATTTGTTTTCAGACTACAATAGCTAAGCTGTGTGTGCATGCACACTAATAAGTAACTACCATGTATGTACTCAACATACTAATTCACAGCAGTTTGAAAGGAAATTGAAAGAACCCAGATGGCTTATAATGCTGGATATGGGATTTCATCCCTTCACAGCTAGGTTGTCTCAATGTGATGTGAAACAACAGTTTTCCAAATGCATTGCACCAGCATTCACAGGCAAAATGATGAAGTAACTGCAAAGGGGATGTCCTCATTTCATCAGCCTAATAAAAGGAGTCATACAGAAAATCCAGATCTCCAACATCATCGTCACCCCCACCCAGGCATATACTCATGTGTTGCCCTCAAAGTTATTAAAATGATGCCACCTGTACCTTGCAGAAAGGAACACATTATAAGTTCATGCACCAAATGCTGGCCACAAGTTTAAAAAAGAAATATTGCTCACATTTGTGAAACAGGGATTCTGTTATATTTTATGAAGAGAGTTCCCAAGGGTGCATAAGTCTACTGGGTCATATTTCCATATTTCTCAAGCTTAGCTGTAGATGGCAGGGAGCCCTACCCCAGACTGATAAACGTTTGGCAGCTGAAAAAGGTGTGTCCCGTTCTCCATGGCCAAAAGGACCACAAGGGCCGCAAGGATGCAGGGGAGGGATCAGAAGAAAGTATCCCTCAGGCTCTAAGAGGGGTTCCAAATAAGTCTTCTACCCTCAAATATATATAAATCAAATAAATATGTGCCTTTGGCATTTGTGTGATGCTTTCCTGAAGTCTAAATTCCAGATCCAATGGATGACTGTATGTTGAAATGAGTCACGGCTATTCACTGTAACACCGTCCAAAGCACTTGGAATGTGACTAGAAGCAGGGATCAGCACTTTTGGATGGTTTGACTTATGACAAGTATTTGGAAGCAGTCTGCATCCAGATATTTAGAACTTGAATCAAATGGTACATTATTTGATTTTATTGCTGCCTGATGATGACTGTTTCTCCAGAATCAACTATGAAGTTTATTAGAATCAGCTTTAGTCAGAAAGATACTGGAGAGCAAAATGATCTCATAGCATAAAAATTCTTGTATTAACAAGAATTTTCTTAGGCTGTTTATAAGGCCTGCAAAATATCTTTAGATGCAAGAGATAAAGAAGATAATGCCTACTCATTTTTTACTGCTATTAAACAAATTTTCTTTCTAGACATTACGAGTGAAAAATTATAAATATTACAATTCATACTTCTAAAATAATTATTTTTATCCTTTTAATTAGAGAAGTCACAGTCATGAAAAAATCTTTAACAAAAGTCAGAACACAAGCAATTCTGTGTAGCTGTGATGAATTAAGCATATATATGCAAGACAAAATTTGTAGGAAGGATTTATAAGAGAAGTCTGTTTTCATTAAACAAGGTATAGGGGGAGTCATGTCTCTGATAAGCATGAATAGTTAATGTTCAGGTGATGCCTATCAGTTGTTCCAAGGGCAAGTCGACAGGAGAAGTTGTACCTAGAGAAATTTTGTTTTAGAAATGCTCATTAGTATTAGTGGGTTTTCTTGTGGAATTGTATGTTACCTTATGAGTGCTTAAATGCTCACATGGTAAATTAACTAGTGTACTCCCCTTTCAGTTGGATTAGATTCATCTCAAGACTTTAGCTATCTATACTTAATGTATAATTTGAGCAAATCAGCAATGTATCTACAGCACTGCAAATGCATTCCTATTCATTGTTTCTCTTGCACAGATGTGTTTGGGATTTGTTGCATGCTTCAAACTAAGCACATTGCTGGACTGAACTGTTCAGGAAGAATTTTGTGGGTATATTATAACAATAGTACCTGAAATAACTATAAATTTTTCAAGACTTAATTTTACTTTTCGCTCATACAACCAGTCTGGTATTAATCTGCTCAAATACTCAAGCGTACTCATTTTCTGGTAAAGATGAAAGCTCAGCAAATCTGAGATGATGTTTATACAGTGGAGTGCAGACAGTCAACAAGTAAAACACTTAGAAGTATAGAGTAATGGAAACCCTTCTTATTATCTGACTTTCATTAAACCCAGTGATTAGACCCATAGTTAAAATCACTCCATAGTTTCCTTCTTTATCTTAATGCCTTTAAGAGCAAAGGTTCACCCCTTTCTGGTAGGACTCAATGCACTTTTGTGAAGATGTCTCTAAAGTGTCTTCAACCATCAGAAGAGAAAAATGATGTCCTCAAAAGCACGATTCCTTGATTTACCACAAGGCTGATAAATGTCATAGGTGGTGAAAAAGGAAAATATCTGAGAAAACCTTTTATTCTAGTGTAACATGGAAAGAAGAACATTTCTTTAGGAAGAGAAATGAATTTATGTTTTCAGAAGAAAGTGGAAAGCCACTGCTGGGTTTCAAAACAGGCATCACCACAAGTTATAGCACTGAAGGAAATGATGGTCGTTCCAATAAAATAAATTAACTTATAATATTATAACATAAAAGGTTAATCTTTTTATATAAGTATAATCTCACAAATAATTTCTGAATACATTGGCATAATTAACCAAACCTGACAGAGAAAAACATTCTGAAAGGTATAACATTTACACAGATTTCATGAGCAAAGACACCTTGGTATAACTTAATGAGAATAGAAACATGAACTCACCATTTATTAGGCAATGAAGAATCTAAAGAAGAGAGAATGTTATGTATATTTTAACTTCAGGAAAAACTTCAGTGGACATCAGAAAAATCACACAACAATATATATCATGTATGTATATAAAAATAAAGTCAAGAAACAAGTTTGTATTAATTTCACTGTGGAAAAAGTGCACAGGTAAGCTTAAGCAGAGACTGTAGCCTACAGCTGAAGGTGTCCTACTAAATAACCATGTGATAAAAGGCACAAACACCGAAGTTTGGATCTGTGAACCAAACTCTAGCTTTCTGCAAGGGATGTCAAAACAGATACCAAGCTTTCACAAGTGTTGCCACCTGAAAGCTGTGCTATAGTGAATGTAAGTCTGATGAAAAAGACTTATACTACTTGTCTAAACAGGGAAGACCAATATATATCTAGCATTAACTAATTGCAGTTTTGGAAATGTTATCAAAAGGCATGGCTGACTGAGTTGTCCAACACACATACAAGAGTTTATCAGGGAAAAAAAAAAAAAAAAAAAAGTCTTACTGATCTCCCTGTACATACACTGGGACTTTTAAAGCAAGACTTTATTCCTATCTTTACTTGTCTTCCATCATCCTGCTGAAGCCCAACTACACATGAAATATATGCTACATAAATCTAACATTACTGCACTGTAGCATATGCTGGTGGTGAATTCTTACAGCAAATTTGGACATTCATCTGTGACATTCCTATGAAGACAGGCTGAGGGAGTTGAGGTTGTTCAGCCTGGAGAAGAGAAGACTCCAGGCAGACCTTATAACAACCTTCCAACAACTAAAGGGGGCCTAGAGGAAAGCTGGGGATGGTCTCTCTGTCAGGAAGTGTAGTGATAGGACAAGGAGTAATGGTTTTAAACTAAAAGATCGTAGGTCTGGATTAGACATAAGGAAGAAATTATTTACTCACTGGGTGGTGAGGCACTGAAACAGGTTGCCACCAAATATTCTGGATGTTCCATCCCTGGAAGTGTTCAAGGCCAGGTAGAATGGGGCTTTGAGAAGCCTGGTCTAGTGGGAGGTGTCCCTCCCTATGGCAGGGGGTTGGAACTACATGAGGTCCCTTCCAACTAAAACCGTTCCATGTTTCTATGATCAGTGTGCTATAGACAGTGGCACAGATGGCAATCCTTTTGGAAATGTTATTTTTGATGTGGAATTGTATTCAATGTCTTTATCATTAATAAGCATTATATAAATAGAAGATACTCTGGGACAAAATACATCACTGAAGTATTTTTATTTTATTATCTAGACTCACATCCATGTGTCTGTAAATTCTTTTTATGTCCATAAACATTACCCTGTTAAACCTGGATCTTGGTCTTACTGAGTTTATTCCATCTCAGTGTTCCTCTATTCTTATTTTACTATTACACATTCCAAGGAAAAAGTTACCTAACATAATGTTATTTTATGAGTCACAGTAAATATGAAATCCAGATGGAATATCTTTTTTTAAAAAAAAATAAAAAATAAACAATTGGTATCTTGAACTGTGATATTTTTATTATTATTATTACCTGCTGTTTTTCCTTCCTTACCTCTGTCCTTTTTGTTTTGAATGCATATTAAAAATGTAGGTGAGAAAATATTTATTTTTTAATTATGTGAAACCTTTACTACATTAGTAAGTTACCTGATTTTTCACAGCTGAGGCAGATTTCATTGTAATTAATAGCTTTGGAAGAACTACTCTGAATAAAACTGAAACAATAAATTTACCTTTAATACACACTTTTTTTCAGAAAAAAACAAAAAAAAAAAAAAACAGTCATTAAAATTAAAAAGAAAACTGGAAATATCCTCCCTGAGATTGTTTTACAAGGTATTACATTGCCCAATTAAAGTGTGACAATGAAATTAATCTGCTCAATCTATCACTAATATAAACCTCAAAGAATATGTTTAATCAGTAGTAGACCTTTTTTCTTACTTCCAGTGCATGAGGAAAAGCAGAAAATGTTCTCAAAACATTCTTGATGAAACCAATATTATCAGTCTATCTTTAGTGATGTTATTCAGAAATGGTTATTTGTAGTTATCTTTCTCAGAGTCCCTGCTGTCCTGTAAGTTTTGGTAAACAGGCATGAAATGAAATATATTACATTATCACTTAATTATACTCTCATCAGTCCAAATTTGTAGCAAGTGGCAAAGTGCCATAGAAAGCAAACCATATTATACCACTGAAGATATTCTCATTATTAATCAAATTCCAGACACTTAGTAGTAGCACAGATCCTAGCTCACACTGAATGCAAAAGCTATTCGCGTTGGCAAAAATGAGTGCATCTATTACTAGACAGCAGTTCAGAGACCGAGTCTTTCCACGTCTAGATGAGACAGCCTTTTGTGAGCAGAATTTCTGAGACAAACTCATGATAAGTTAAACTGATTACCGTTCCCTACTGCCTCCGTGGATCTGACCCAAAGCCAATTTTATTCAGCTGGAGACTGTCTACTTAGTTCAGGAGGCTCAGAATCAACTCCCCTTTAATCTACTTAGCAATGGGATTTTGTTCAAATTTGCAGCAACAGAAAATTCTGCTTTCTCACCATTTTTAAAGACACATACATTAATATGTGTTAATAAAAATCTTCTCTCCAGGATATAGTGAGCTTCACCTAAGTTCTACAATGTTTGTTGGATGTGGAAGTGGACATGGAAGTGGAGAAGGTGACAACACAAGCCTTACCAGCTAAATGATTATAAACAATTTAGCACCTTAATTTCCATTCTTTAGGCACCTTAATTTTCACTTATTTCCCTGTGGGAAATAAATAAATAAATAAATAAAATACATCTCACTCAGTCCTACAGATTATGAAATATCTTTAAACCTCGACTGCTCCTTTACCTCCTGTTGGCTTCAGTGGGTGAAGAAGTCTTCAACAGCAGATACTGTCAAGCTTTCTGTGTCATCTGTGCATAGTACAAGTGAAAAGCTGACACTTCCACTCCTAAAAAATGGTATAGTTTCCCCATTAGTCATATATGACAAACAGTTTCATATTTAAAAGTAATACTGCACCACTGCTCTTCATGCTGTATTTATACTTGAAAGCATTCAGAGAACGGTCTTTGAGAAACACTCTGATGTGTTTGTAAGATTGTAAATCAGACTTAATTTTTAAATGCACCATATTGCCACAAGAGTCCCACTGTGAAGAAAAACTAAAAATTAAATGCTGTATCTGCTTCTAATCTTTTTGTGTATCCATCAGTTGCTATTGCATATTAATTTCCTTCCAGAATTTTCATTTACTAACTTAATTTCACAGATGTTCTCTACAAGTGATGGGATGCAGTTTTGCTTAGATTAGCATTTTCAGATACTGTGGGAAAGATTTCAAATACTGTGGTTACTGGAACCAAAGAGAATATAATATTGTATACCCATCACAGTATACAATGAATTGAATAGACTTTTACTTCCTTTTGGAGTACCCTCAAAGGAAATGAGTGCAGCTGTGTCTTTTCTGACTCTGCTACAGTGGGGACTTTACAAAGTACATGCTCACTATCTGCTTCCAGACTTAGAAGATAATTCACAATGTAGCTGCACAGGCTTCACAATCAAGCAGAATTTTCCCTGAGGCATAAGTCCAGAAAAAGATTTAGATGGTTCCCATGTCTAAATCTTGTGCACCTCAGCTTTAAATCATAGTGTAGCTGGAGAAAAATATCCCACATACACCTCCACAGTGAGATATTTTGCCAGCTGGAGAATCTCCAATTAGATGTCCTCCAAACTACCTCCTTCCTGCCTCAGAATTTTCAAGCCCCCTAGCTCTTTTCCTTTCCCCTTTTTCCTTCTAGCCTCTCATCTGCCTTCCCACTTCTGCACCCAGATCTCCCTTGAGGACTTGCAGCTCCCCCTCCTGAGAGACAGCAGCAAAAAGAGCCACCCACAAAGACTTGTGTGTGTTTGTCTTGTTTCTTCATTTCAGTTGTTTTCTCAGTTCACCCTCTACATCGCATTGCTCCTTGAGAAGAGTAAATTTAATTTAATTAATTATTTAATCCAGCATGAAGATCTGGAAATGTGTATGGACATCCTATTTGCAGTGCATGTTATGAAGAGAAACTCATCTTGATATCCTTGGCACCAGATGATGCAATGGCAACATATGTGGGGCAGCTTAGTGCACCACCATCCTCCTAAATCTTATGTTGTGCCTGAGAAATATCTGAATGAAGATACAAAGAGAAACCCAACTCAAACATCTTGGAATTCAGGAAAATAAATAAATAAATACATAAATAAATAAAATTGAATTTCACCTTGGAGAGGATGGAACACGTTCTTGCTGCTCTCAGGTGGAGCAGAAGGGAAGCAAGTGATAATGAGGCATATTAGTGTAACCCCGTGTGCTCCTTCTGCTCCTTCAGCAGCTGCAGCACCCAGCAAAATTTTCCAGTGTTCCAGAGTGTAAGGAGTGACTATGGAGTTCTTGTATTCACCAGCGATTTACAGTCCTTAGTCCTGCATACTTTGCCAATGTTAATTGTACCTGTAAGAAATATGGTTTCACACTGGAATTTCAAAATGCTTTCTTCCCAGTTAGAAAGATGGTATGACAAAAGGGAATAGTCTTGAATAAAAATGGGTAAAGCAGTTACGGGTCTTTTCTGTTTCTGACAGAAAAGGTAGTTTCCTGAAAAACCATGTACAATTCTCTGAAAACCTTTTTTTCCAAGGAAATCCAACTGGTTATATATTTTTATATTTCAACAATATTCCCTTTAATAATTTAAGTGCTGACTTCTGAGATTTCTACCTCCTCTTAGTGGATGGAACTGTCATTGCTTTGAGAAGCAACACAAACAGACAGGCTTCAGTTTTCCCATGTGAGCATTGCATAATCACAAAGAGGTTTAACTTCCTGCTTGGCCTTTCTGAAAATGAACTTTTATTTATCAGCCTGCATGGACAATGATACCAGCAAATTCTGAGGAAGTTCTGGTTAAACTCACACTGCCTCAGTGGGATAAGAAAACTACAGTGACATCATTCAGACAACACACACAAACAAGGAAGGCGGCGCATTCCTGGAAAACAAAGACTGATATGTGGGCAGGCAGATGCAAAGAAGATTTAAAAAAAAAAAAAAAAAAAAAAAAAAAAAAAAAAAAAGCTTGTTTTTAAAAATCTTTAAAGTGACATCAAACCAGAACTATGTATATAGGTTTCAGAGTTCCCTGTTATAGGTAGATGTTGTTCAGAACCAGACATTTCTACAGACTTTTTAAAACCTAATGCACTGAGTTTTCTCCTTTTAGAAAGTTCTGATATGAAAAATCAGATACAAAAATTAAGATCCTGCAGATCCTTGGGTTTTATTTAGCTAAACCTACAAAAAGTTATCCCCAGTATATTATGGTATCTTGATTAGAAAAGCAAACCTGGCTCCTTCTCATTTACTGAAATATCTTGGCTGCCCAAATTCCTTTGGGGGCACTAAGTGACCTATATTTGTGCATCCTAGAGGAAAGACCAAGGCAGATCAAACCCACGATCATAGGAGTAGTCTCAGAGAGGTACTGCTCTTCTTCATCACAGAATCTGACCTCAGCAAGTCAGATTTCACAAAACAGATACACAAATTCCCAGATTTTCAGCTTCTTGTACATCCCTTCTTTGCAACCCCAAACATTTAGAGAGAGAAACTCAAAGATAGTTTGAAAATCCCACAGCACGGAATCATGCAGCACATCAGCTGCTGCTCAGCAGAGGCATAAGCAAGGACAGCTGTCAAGAAACAAACCTATGTCTAACTTGTTTTTTTCTACATATACCCTGCTAAAATGACACAGGGACAGAAAAACTTGAGCATTGGACCCCTGTTTGCCCACACAACTTAACTTTTCTGCCCCTAATTCTGCTTTTGTCTCCAAGACAGTGCCCAAGCAGGAGAAAATTTCCACAAAGCTGTATCAAGACAAGACTGTAACAAGCTTATGTCCCTCCTACTTCATCAGTCTCTGCACCCTTTGCACAGGTCCCACAATCCCATGAACGTTCAAACCACAACCCAGAGCATGCACATATACCTTCCTTCCTGCCATAAAAGGACCACAGCAGTAGGCTGCAATATCATCATCACATTGTTTTAAACACTTGGAGCCAAAAGAAGAAAGAACAAAGCAGCAAGATGCAGTACACATAGTGTCCTGAGAAGACATCATAGGATTAATGTAGCTGGTTTAAATTACTCAACCTCAAGGCCAGAGAACTGTCCACAGTACTCTTTACTGAACAGAGAGAGGGTCAGTAGGTGTGTTTTGATAGGTGCACTCTACTATAGGTTTGCGTGCCTCTGTTTAGCTCTTGGCTGGCTGAACAAGCCTCAGCTCAGTAAAATAACCTTATTTTCCATAGAAGGTACAGCTTTTATAGCATAAGGAGAACACACTGATATAGAGCTGGACAGAAAAAAAAATAAATAAATAAATAAATCCAAATTTAATTTCCAAAAATCAATTATTTCAAAAAAAAAAAAAAAAAAGACTGTTTAAATAATATATGATCCCAAATGAGTGTCAGGTATTAGAAACCAAACAAGAAATGAAATGGGTGAGAAAAAGATATCTAATATTTATCAGATTCAAATTTAAATTCATACATGTGAAAACCCTATTCCCATTTGGCAAATAGACAGCTGGGAAGGCAGGAGATCTTTCGGTATATGGTTTTAGATTGCAGCTGCTTTATTTAAGCATTAAGTTCCTGGGATGGAGATAGGGCAAAGGGGACTCCAACAAGATGTAGCTACTGAACAATGCCAAAGAAAAAAGGAGGATAGCATGGACACAAGATTATTATTTTTTTCCTTGAATATTCTTAGAAAGAATAAAAATGACTTTAGTTTTTCTTTCTATGTGTATACATACAATCTGTCTCCTCATCTTGCAACATAGGATCTTGTTCTGAAAGTCAATAAAGATGATGGCCACTAAGTCTTGCTTTAAAGTTTTCCATTTCTTAAGAAATGTGCAAATTTCCTTGAGCTCCTGGACTTCAATATTTCCAAAATATAAATATGAATATGTAAATTATAATTGATCCTAAATGAGTGTCCCACACTGGAAACCAAAGAAGAAATTAAATAAGTGAAAAGAGAAAGATAAAACTTATCAGGAAACTCAGTCAAAATTTGCAAGGATCCCTTGGAGGTCTTGTGAAATAAATCAATAAAATTTCTCTATTTCTTCCACTCTTTTTAAGTCACGATGTTCTGTGGCACTGAAGATATTCAAAAGATGGAATTAGCTCCCAAGCCTGTAAAGAAAACAGTGGGGTTTTCTAAAGGAAATTGTTAAATATAATTACTGAGCTCATAGGTCTAATGAGAATTCCTGAAAGGAAGGTTTCTTTCAGTGTTTCAATCACAGGCAAGTTATTTGCAGAAATAACAAATTAGTGGAACTGTTAACAAGATGACATCAGGAAAGAAACAGTTTTGGTCTTCAAAATGAGAACATTGTTTTATTCAAATCAAAAATGTATCTAGAAATTACAGCCACTTTTTTTAATAGAGTGGCAGCCAATTCCTCCAGTTTTCATCCACTTTTTGTTCATATTTCTGTTCCTTATGAAATTCATCCTTCTTGCACAGAGTCAGCACAAGGATCAGGGACATTCAGTGCTAAGGTGACATAGATGGTTGGGGCCCCTTGTGGATGCAATATTTGCCATTGACCTTCTAATAAGCACTTGGGTCATGTGCTAGATCTCCACTCCAAGGCAGTTGCATTACAACTAACCACTAACTAAAATACTCATAAATCTCACGATGGAAGAGTGTTTCTCTAATCTGAAACATCTGCTCCTATATGGACTGTCTATGATTCCAGTCTGAACTCCTGACTTAGCTAAATATGCTGTATTCACAAATAAATAATAGGATTTTGTTTTCTGCTTATTTCTGTTGTTAAAGAAATACAAAGAACCCAAACTCTTCCACTTGATTCCACAAGCATTCTGCCAAACAATGCTAAAAGGAGAAAGGATAATGTATGCATCTGGAAGCTAGAAGCCCTGTTGGATAAGCTTAGGATCAGTTGGATAGGATTTGACACTGCAGTGTTTTATTTTTCCCCTTACTGGCTACGAGAAGTTGGAAAACATGTAGATATTTGGTCTCCAATGGCAGAGGATTCATGCTTCAGTTCTTGTTAACCAAAATGGTCCAACAGGATAGCAGAAATCAAGTCATTTATTTAACCAGAAGCACATGGTTCATCCACATGCCTCATCCACATGACTCAGAGGACCCACTATGTCACAGGAGCAGTACTTATATTTGACAAGTTGGTGAGTTTAGAGTACAGGGAAACCTGGCAGAAACATGATGAATGGCATATTTAGCTTTCTGAAGGACTATATAGTTTAAAAAGTGTTGTTATATCTTCACCAAAAGTTTCAAATTGTTTTAATATCTTTAAACCTGATCATGTGCTACTGAGAGCCCTTTCCCATTTGTACTGGTGGCTGGATCCCAAAACATTCATTTTCACTTGCTATTCCTTCTAGACCAATCAAATATAGTTCTTTCCCACAGCTCAGCTGAAGGCAGTAGGAGTTTTATGGGAGCAAAGACAGAACAAGAACTTTAGGGTAAACTTTTGCAACTGTAATCGAAGCCATGAATGCTGGACCTTGCGAAGTATTTTCCCCAATGCAGCATGCAAGGACTCAGCACGAGGCACTCTGCTTTGGCTCTACAATAAAGCAAGGACTTTTTAAAAGTCATTGACTCCATGGGAACTTTACGCTGGCTTCAAGTCAGACAGCTTAAGATCAAGGACACAAGTTTTGCCACTGACACAACACAGCCCTGTTCTGCTCTGTCTCTCACCTTAATTAAACTTAATAATTATAGATCTAAACCTTTTCTGTCTGCCAATCCACTGAGCCCCCAGGCTCCTGCAGGCTTCTTCTCAGGTACTTCAGAGATCTCAGGACTCTGAAGTGATGTGAAGCCTTCTCCCCCAACCAACGCTCTGAACATCATCTGCAGCATCCAGTAATTAATTCTGTGTCACAATAACAGGCCTAATTTCTGATGTTCCTGGACCAGCTTGAAGCAATTGTTATCCAGCAAGCAGATCTCTCTCTTTAAGCACATTACTGTTTATTAAGAACAAAAACACCTGAAGGAAAAATAATGAAAACAATAAGCCATATATGTGCGTGACTAACTTACCTGACCTTTATGTGGACAACCCAGCAGGCTAGTCACACAGTCATACCAGTCTGCTCTGGGGCTGAATCTGGTTCCCTCCATCAGAGCTGTTGTTTTACACAATATCATGTCTTTTGTCTCTTTAGCCCCTTTGAATCAAGGAAAAGCAGACTGCACTTCTTCCACCATAGAGTGGAACTTCAAAAGCTTCATTTCAGGCGCAGAGATTTGCATTAATAACAGTCTTTAATCCTATCAGGGGACATTCCTTATCACACGCTTTCAGCCAGATATGCAATTATTTCTTACATTAAAACAGACACTGTATTTTATTTTATAAATCTATACTTCATTAGCAGTCTTACAATACTTTCCTATCACTCCTACTCTATTAATGAAATAAGCTAATGATATAGGTAAAACACTTCAGTATTTGGTATACCAAACCAAAATTTAGATTAGAAATAGACCAGAAAAATTCCAAGGATCTGAGATGGAATTTCTCCCAGAAATATATCTTTGATCTTTGTCAAAGGAGCTCCTTCTGGTTTTGTACTTATTTGTTGTATTTAAACACCATTAGGACAAGGTATGCCAGAATCCTATCTAGCTTAGTTGGTACTAAAGATAACTCATTATATGACAAACTTAAAATCTTGCATTAAAAACATCACTAGTAACATAGGTACTACTGTGTCACAATTGCAAGCAGTGTACTATTTATCTTAGAAAGTTTGAAATGTCATGTTAATCTGGAAGGATTTTATCTTCTACAAAGCATTTTCTTGCTTTGTGTCTAGCCTTAACATGCTCACAGATCATATGCAACTAAAAGGCCTGGACTTCAGTAAAAAAAATTGATTCTTCTGAAAAAAAAAAAAAAAAAAAAAAAAAGAATAAATCTCATCCATCAAAATGAAAAAGGCAATTTTCAAGATGGATATTCCATAACCACTTTGGGAAATCAAATGTTTGTGTGCCAGAAACTTAAAACTTAATATCATTTGTGGTCTCTATGTTATTTCAATAATCTTTTGGGCAAGATCTGCAGTCTTGGGAGCCCATAATGAACTGTAAAACAAAATACATAAAGGCAGGCTAATTGAAGTTATGAAATAAAATTGGAGCTTCTGTTTTTAGATTGACCAAAGGGATTCATTAGAAAATTGCTCTTTTACAATTCACTTCTTAGAAACCAAATTAATTTAATAATTCTTAGGCACTGAATTACTAAAACAATCAGTATAATGATTAGAATAAAAAAAAACTCCTAATATTGAATGTAAGTTGTTTTTAAAAAAAAAAATTTACTTTTTAAGATGTTGGATGTCATGGCATTTCAGAGTTGCCTGTCTTTAGAAAGAAATACTAATTTTACAATGCATCACTTTATGCAGACTTGTTGATTTACAGTACAGCCTATACAAAGCCTTGCTAGTATGATTTCTAACAATACTTTCCAAATCTTTTTGTGCCCCAACACAAAAAGGGGTGCCCCAACATTTGTTTGTTTCCTTTCTTCCATTTTCTCAAAAAATTATATTGCTTTACCTGCTTTGCATGAGGGTTGGACTCGATGATCTTTTGACATTCCTTCCAAACCCTACAGTTCTGTGATTCTGTGATTCTGCTTCTTTACTATCTTTTCCTCCCGGCTTTCTAGGCCCATTAACACATACTCAGGAAATATATATTTGGATGAGAAGCTGGCTCAGTTCCCTAAAGATGTATTGTGACAAATATGTTAAGAATCTGATACTGCCACAGAAAGAATCAAAGTGAAACTGCCAGTTACTTATGTCTTGGTGTCAACCCTTATCTTTTTCCAGGTAGTTCATAAATTGGGTCAGGGAACTTGTCGAGTTCAAAAAATAGCTATGAAATATTATTATTACTCATTGTTCTAAATATTTTTTTTTGCTGTGTGGCAGCACAAAGATCATCCCAGTATTGGAGTTGTGCAGAGATGGAGAATACTGCCATATTGATGGCAGGAGTCTGGACACTGCCTTTTGGTGGACATGTCATTTTACAGGATCTTAATCATCAATCTGCAATTTTAGTCCAAGATGAAGAGATGTGTAAACTTCAGATGTGTCTTGCATTTTTAAAGAGAACAGTAGTGGAAAATATTTTATATTTGTGAATATGCAGAGAACATACTTGGCAGCAGTTACCAATAATTTCCAGAATTTAAATAAATAAATAAATAAACAATATGATTAAATAATTATTATTATTATTTAAAAAATAAAATAAAATAAAAACTTCAATGAGTAGAACTGGGAGAAAAAAAAATAATAAAAAAATAAAAAAAACACATGCACAGCTGTTTTGTATGACCAACCATGGAGAAAAAGCTACTGTAATAATATACAAAGTGTTTTCAGATCACTAACATACTTTCTTTTCTTCAAGACATGTTAGCAATTAGCTTTCTTGTTGCTTCTTTATTTACTATCAGGTCTGCAAGATGAGTTTTTTCATCACTGAACTGCAAAAGGAAATGTATAATTTTTGTACAAGTAAGTGACAAAGAAAAAACTTATTTTATATGGACGTGGAATTCTTTACAGCTCTTCCAGCCCAATTTCCACACTTATACTTTCAATTTCAGATTCCAGGTGTTTTATAGGTAACTTTGATTTAAATTTTGAGACCAAGAATCTCCTATCCATGATCTATCATTTTTCAGGACCTCAGTGTCCTTCCCAAGGTTTTCTGAACTTATTTTTGTCATAGAAATATCAAACCAGTTTTGCAGTTACTTTAAGACTACTAATACATCATGCTGGGAAAGTTTTCCAATATGTGCACTGGCTTCCTCAAATTTTCTGAAGTCAAGGGTAAGCTTGTTCAATTCTAAATTGTAGGTATTCTGTAAGAATAGGAATTTTTATTTCTCTCTGTGCTATAAGTTCATGAATTCCCAAGTTCATGCTCAAACCTGAGAATTGTCAGGATGTGTTTTGTACTCCTCACTGCCTGCTCTTCAGTATGCTACTAAAGGGAGAAGAGTATATCTAGTCTTTGTGTCTCTGGCTCTGGGTATTTTCTTCAAAGCTAGGCAGCTTAATGTGGGCATTGAATTTATCATGGACTGTCCAGTTGTGGGTTCTGCACAAACTTAATATATTAGAAAACTCTTATAATCCTGTTGAGGTATTTTTCAGGATTTATCTTTTAACCTCTGCATAACTTAGATCAGATCCCAAATCAGAGGAATGATTAGTAGAGGTATCTGCTCTTAGCACAGCTTCTTGTCTGCTAAATGGATACATTTAAGGTCAAGCAGTAAATTCAGTCATGATTGTCACAAGAATTTGTTAACAAATTTCTTTCAGGTAGAGATGTCAGCATATCCACAGCAATTCTCCCTACTACCGCAGTCCACTAAGATACTGCTAGGAAGAATGCCTGCTTATCTTAGGAAGGAACTTTGTTGCCTTCTCTGGAACATTTGTTTGTTTCTTTGTTTGTTCCTGCTATACTTCATCCAATAGAAATTCTTTTAGCTAAGCAACTTGACCAAATTAAATACTAAAACTACCAACAGTATTTAACTCATGGCAGAGGTTCAGCTTGCTTAGAAAATTCATCTAACATATGCAGACCTCAGTCATGATATTGTTTTAAAATCTGAAGTCTTCCCTTTATGATCAGAAAGATTTGCTGGGTATTTGTATGATACAAACTATCATATCTGATAGCTTTTAATGTGGTTTTCTTCCCGTTTCCTAACAAGCATGTCTGTAAGAATACACTTAGTTCAAACTTGAAGGTATTCATTTCCAACTTTGCAAAAGTATCAAAAGGTATGGAACTTAGCTTGCAAGTGACTTGTAAATATGAAATTCAAGTTTGTTACTCACTTGTAGCTGAGTAATAAGACTGTACCCATATGTATACTCAATGCACTTAAGCCACTAATTCCTTGGGTAGTCCAGAAAATCCACAGCTCATCATCTACATGGATGAGGCAAAATCCTGGTCTGAGACAATAGATCAATTCTAAATTTGGTGATTGATTAATGTCCACATTAGCTTCATAGTTGGATGTTTGGGGAATTCAGGGCAATTCTATAGATTACCTAGGTAGATCCTGTTATGTTAGTCTGATTCTTATGGTTTAATGTGTTGACAGACATCCTGGATGCAGTGTCAGATTTTCCCAGGCAATTCCTACCATGGAATTGATCAAATAGTGCATAGATAAGTTATTTATAAATAGTCAATAGAAACTACTGCTACACAGAAAAGCCTTTTGTATGTGGTTAGGATATTTAAGAGATATTTATGTAATTAAGTTAAGTGATAGGAATGAATTATGTGTGTTCTTAGGTAGCCATTTATGACTACGGCTGATCCAGCTGAAAATATCACCACAAGGACTCTTGCAGCTGAGATTCATTTTGATGCCAAACAATGCAAACAATGTATTGCCATTTTGTTCGAGAGATCAAGTTCCCTATTCTTCATGGACAACCTTGATGAGGGAATAGTGTCTGCCCTCAGCAAGTACACTGATGACACATAGCTGGAAGGAGTGGCTGACACGCCAGAAGGCTGTGCTGCCATTCAGTGAGACCTGGACTGGCTGGAGAGATGGGCAGGAAGAAACCAAATGAGGTTTAATAAGAGCAAGTGTAGAGTCCTGCACCTGGGAAGGAACAACTGGAAGTATCCGTACAGACTGTGGGACGACCTGCTGGAGAGGAGCTCTGCAGAGCCAGGGGTCCTGGTGGACGACAGGTTGACCATGAGCCAGCAGTGTGCCCTGGTGGCCAAGAGGGCTAATGGGATCCTGGCGTGCATTAAAAGGAGAGTAGCCAGCAGGTCAAGGGAGGTGATCCTCCCCCTCTACTCTGCCCTGGTCAAGCCTCACCTGGAGTACTGTATCGAGTCCTGGGCTCCCCAGTACAAAAAAGACAGGGATCTCCTGGAAAGAGTGCAGTGGAGGGCCACAAAAATGATACGGGGCCTGGAGCATCTTTCCTATGAGGACAGGCTGAGACCTGGGTCCGTTCAGCCTGGAGAAGACTGAGAGGGGATCTTATCAATGTCTATAAATATCTGAGGGGTGGGAGACAGAAGGATGTAGCTAACCTCTTCTCAGTGGTTTGTGGGGATAGGACAAGGGGCAATGGCCGCAAGATAGAACACAGGAAGTTCCACACCGACATGCGAAAGAAATTCTTCATGGTGAGGGTGACAGAGCACTGGAACAGGCTGCCTAGAGAGGTTGTTGAGTCTCCTTCTCTGGAGATATTCAAGGCCCGTCTGGACGCCTACCTGGGCAGCCTGCTCTAAGGAACCTGCTTTGGCATGGGGGTTGGACCCGATGACCTTTCGAGGTCCCTTCCAACCCCTACAATTCTATGATTCTGTGATTTATGCAATCATCACATTTTGCAATAAGCTTTTCTTTAATGGAATCAGAGTCCTACTAGTCTTCAAACATCTGCAAGTATCTGGGAAATTGTCTGGTTTTGCTACCCCCAATTTACATGTCAGAAGAAATTCTTGTCCCATTGATACTGTGGTTAAGATAAACCACCTGTTAAGGAATTTACAAATCAAATTTTGAGAGCTTATTTTCACTCCACTTAAAAATTTGAGTGTTCATTTTAGTTCCCATAATCAGGACTAACAGCCCTTCACAAGCTATTGGTATACTTACTCATGAAAGATCACTGTTTTAGATGGCCACAGGCCAAGACTTGGAATGAAAATTTATTTGGAAATCCTTTGAATTCAGTTCAGCTTGCCAATATCCACTATTGATTTCCATTTAAAATTGATGAACCTGTCATATCAATTTTTATAGCAATGAATAAAAGCATTTTAAAGTGACCTGACCTTATCTGTTTTTATAGTCTACAAGTAATCCATTGCTGCCATCTCTTTGCTTAAGCAAAATTACACGGGTCAAACACCAGATTGTAGTCTCCAGCATGTCTTCCAAATACACTTAATGACCCTTGTGAGAAATGTACAACTATGGCATTAGCACTGCTCTACAAACAGACTTTGTCCAGAAATCCAGAATTTCAACAGAATGATTAAATAAATCCACAGCAAGACAGAGAAATATTCAGGAAATAGAATATGCACAAAGATAAGACATGGTCATATATCCGATGCATAATTTCAGAGCACAAAGCCATCTCTGGAAACTAGTGTATATTACAGGACATTGTAACACATTCTTCACTACTATCTTTGTAAAATACTGAAAATACAAAATCTGTAAAATCGCAGACACTGTGTTCTATTCTCTGGCATACCCTCAGAAATCCATTCTCCATGATCTGCACGATCTCACTTCTGTGATCAATGTAGGGCTTTTAATAACTATTAAGATTTATAGTGCTGTAGAACATTTTCCTAGGAAAATTCTTTTTAAGTGTACAGAGAATTATTTGAGCTGGACAAGCCAAATAGTAATGTACCTGATTTTTCTTTAGGTTTTGGAAAGTTGGCAGCATTCAGCATCCCACTTCAATTTCAGTTACAGACAAGGTCTCTATGGTATATTTTAGTCTAAAAATAAAAGTTTCTGTTGAGGTGAAAGTTTTATAAAAAGCGCAGTGAAGAAGGTTGAGAGGCCTCAGTCTCTCACCATGAATCTAAAGAAAGAAATTTGCATCCCATCTTTTTTCATCCCTACACACACCCTACAGAGTAAAGAATACTTCATGCAAATGAGAGAAATAAAATAAAATAAAATAAAATAAAATAAAATAAAATAAAATAAAATAAAATAAAATAAAATAAAATAAAATAAAATAAAGTTATGCAAAGCAGACTTTATAAGGAGTAAAGGTAATGGAAAACCAGCTTTAAGAGATGGAAGCTTTTGCTCTGTTTTGTGTCTGGAAGAAATGAAAAGCCACAATCCTCCAGAATTGTGGCACAGAAAAACAGTGTCTGTAGTAACCCTTGAAGAGCTTTGGCTTTGACAAAGCATTTCCATTACTTGATGAGTTAACCAGAAGATAGGCCTAATCCAATCCTGATGTAATTCAATTAAGGCCATGGAATACTTAATTTATACCTTTTTCTCCCCTGCTTCTTCTCTCACTCTCCTATCTTGTATCACCTCAGTTTTCTCTCTAGATGCAAACCTACACAGCATTTACTATGCTGAAAAAGCTGTGCTTTGGTACCCTTTTCCAAATTTAATTTTTGTTCCTTTTTCAGTTCCAGTCATACCTCTCATATCTTCTTTATAAGCCAGACATTCTATTTTGGGAATTTTATAATCTCTCCAGTACTTATAATATTAGAGATAATCACTGGTTGGAGGCAGGTTGGTGGCAGCCTTGGCTTCAGTGACCATAAGATGGGGAAGTTCAGGATCCTGCATGGAAGAAGCAGGACAATAAGTAGGATTGGAAGCTGCTTGGATGAATCCCATGGATTAGGGCCCTGCAAGGAAGAGGGGTGCAAAAGAGATTAATATTAAAGGATCACTTCCTCTAGGATAAAGATTGGTGCATACGCATGAGTAAGAAGTCAAGCAAAGAGGGCAGGAGACCTGCATGGATGATAAAGGAGCTCCTGACAAAACTCGAACATAAGAAGGAAGTATACCGAATATGGAAAAGGGGACAAGCCACTTGGGAGCAATGTAGGAACATTGACGGAGTACGTAGGGATGCAACAAGGAAAGTTAAGGCCCATTTGGAATTAAATCTGTCAAGGGATGCCAAGGACAGAAGGGCTTCTTCAAATACATCAGTAGCAAGAGGAATACTAGGGAAAACATAGGCCTACTGCTGAATAAGATAGGTGTGCTGGGGACAAAGGATACAGAGAAAGCAGAACTACTGAATGTCTTCTTTGCTTCAGTTTTTACTTCTAAGGCCAGACTTCAGGAATCCCAGACCCTGGAGACAAGAGAGAAAGTCTGGAGAAAAAAAGACTTCCCCTTTGTTGAGGAGAATCAGGTTATAGATCATTTAAGCAAACCTGAGACCCACAAATCCATGGGCCCAAATGGGATGCACCCACGAGTGCTGAGGGAGATGGTTGTTATTGCTAAGCAACTCTCCATCATCTTTTAAAGGTCACAGAGAACAAGGGAGGTGTCTGAGGACTCGAAGAAAGCCAATGTCACTCCAGTCTTCCAAAAGAGCAAGAAGGAGGACTAAGGAAACTACAGCCGTTTCAGCTTCACCTCCAGCCCTGGAAAGCTGATGGAGCATCTCATCCTGGAGGTCATCTCTAAGCATGTGGAGGAAAAAAAGTGATCAGGAGTAGTCAGCATGGATTCACCAAGGGAAATCATGCTTAACAATCTGATAGCCTCCTATGATGTAATGACTGTCTGGGTAGATGAAGAGAGAGCAGTGGATGTTATCTTGATTTCAGCAAAGCTGTTGACACCATCTTCCACAGCATCCTTATAGGTAAGATCGGGAAGTGTGAGTTAGATGAGCGGACAGTGAGGTGGATTGAGAACAGGTTGAGATAGCTGTGATCAGTGGCGCTGAGTCTACTTGGAGGCCTGTAGCTAATAGCACCTCCCAGGGGTCTATATTGGGACTAGTCTTGTTCAACTTCATCAGTGGCCCGGATAGAGATAGAGTATAGCGTCAGCAAGTTTGCTGATGGTACAACATTGGAAGAAGTAGCTGACAGAGCAGAAGGCTGTGCCTTCAGAGAGACCTAGACAGGCTGGAGAGTTGAGCAGAGAGGAACTTCATGAAATTCAACAAAGGCAAAAACAGGGTCCTGCTCCTATGAAGGTATAACCCCATGCACTGGTACAGGCTGAGGGCTGACCTGCTGGAAAGCAGCTCTGCAGAGAAGAACATGAGATTACTGGTGACAACAAGTTAACCATGAGCCAGCAATATGCCTTTGTAGCCAAGAAGGCCAACAGTATCCTTGGTTGCATTCAGAAGAGTGTTGCCAACAGGTCGAGAGAGGTGATCCTTCCCCTCTACTCAGTTCTGATGAGGCCACATCTGGAGTATTATGTCCAGTTTTGGGCTCCCCAGTACAAGAGGGATATTGAGCTTCTGCATAGAGTCCAGCAGAGGGCTACAAAGATGATAAGGGGACTAGAACATCTCTATCACAAGGAAAGGCTGAGAGAGCTGGGTCTGTTTAGCCTAGAGAAGAGAAGCTTGAGAGGGAATCTTATAAATGTACACAAATATCTCAAGAGTGGGTGTCAAGAGGATGGGGCCAGACCCTTCTCATTTGTGTCCAGCAATAGTCCAGCAAAATTTGTGTCCTGATAGCAATGGACACAAACTGAAACACAAGAAGCTCCATCTGAATATGAGGAAAAATTTTACTCTGAGGGTGACAGAGCACTGGAACATGTTGTCCAGAAAGGTGGTGGAGTCTCCTTCTCTGGAGACATTCAAAAAACACCTGGATGTGATACTGTGCAACATGCTTCAGGTGACATTTATTAAGCTGGGAGATTGGACTAGATGATCTCCAGAGGTCCCTTCCAACTTCAACCATTCTGTGATTCCATGTAATATCTCATTATTAAAAATACTGACAGGTTCAAGAAAGGTTAATTGGTTGGAAAGGCCCAAGAAAAGTTAAGGGTTTGGAAAGTCAATGCATTTCAAATTATCAGATAAACATATCTAGCTTTAACTAGTAGGCAAGAAAGGGATTTTCCTAACAGCTGTGGTGATTTTCATAGTTAGGTTTATTAATGTTATCATGAAGTCTAGGGCTGTAGAAGAGGAGTCTGGTGCTCAAAGTAAGCCTGTGTGTGAACAGTTTGTTGTTATGTCTGCTCTAGTAACTATCAAAACACAACATGAGCCTGTTCAGACAGTTCTCTGAATGAATGGTATGATAGAATGAATGAGATCTAAGACTCTTGTGGCTAAATAGGTATAATGTCCTTGTATCTCAGACCAAAGTGACATAGCTTTCCAGTAAATGAAGTTTATGTAAACTACAAATTTCAACATAAAAATCTGTTATCCTGCCTTTCCTCTTATTCTTCTTCTACTGCAGGCATGTAAAATTCTTTTGGTGTTTCCTCATATTATAATGACCTTCATCCTCTGACTGATAGACCTAACCATCACTACTCATTCTTGCCATACTTCTAAATAGGTGTGCACAATAAATTTCCTTCAACTGGTGATGCTCCCCATTTGCATCCTGTTACTAATAATGGGGTACATCAAGTTGATCAGAGACAAAATCTTGTTAAGCATACTGATTTAAGAACAAAGGTTCAGGTGTGATGGAACAGATGTGACTCCAGTGGCTGAAACTGACCTATGTAGCTCCTACAGAATGAACTCATACATGAAGAGAAGAAGATTACATATAAAAGGAAAAAAAAAAAAAAAAAAATCAGTATATTTTAAAAGAATGAAAAAATCTCACCTCCAGGGGATTCTGAGCCACAAATAGGCAATAATGCAGGTAAGGCAACAAATTCAAGAATCAGATTAGAAATATTATTGAGCCATAAAGTTGTTCAAACTTACTACCCAATAAAAATAAATAAATAAATAAATCAAGAAATCCTATTAACAGTGCAAATCTGGAATGGAAACATCATGTAACTAAGAACACTGAAGTCTGAAAGTACTCCATATTTCTGAGTAAGATCTGTAAATATATAAAATGAACACTGTCTTGAACAGAGTGAATTTGCCATATTTGTGTAAACTTTTCATGGTGCAGAGAAATTCTTCATCATGCAGATAGCCTATTTCTAGGTAAGATGCAGAAGATGAATAGAGAAGGTGCTAGCTAAATGGGTGATGAGTGCAGATCACCCATCTTTGGAGTTGTATTCTGAAGTGACCCAACACACAGGATTGAGTAAAAATGGAAAGTCATCTATTCTTCTGTGTTCACAAAACACACAGAGACAATCCAGAAAGACCTGTTATAACAATTTCTGATATGGAAGGTGAAGAAAGTCAATATAGGACGTGTTCTCCTAATTTGATTCTGATAAGGATGGAGGAACTCCTTTTGAATATGATGGTAAAAGCCAGTTTGAGTCCATGTGATCAGAGCAAGAAAGAGGTCATGATTCTTCAGAAAGGAAGGTGGGATAAGAGATTTCAGATTTTGAATCATCCAGGCAAATCTCAAAGTACATTTCCTTAATATATACAAACATCCTTTGAAAAATTATCAAGGGCTGAACAGTTAAAATAGCAATGCAGAGGTACCACATGGCTAAATCATACATTCTTCAGTGATAAAACATGAAAGAGAAGCATGCTATAGATGGGATTTAGTTCCCATTAGAAGAGACAGGTGTAAAATAATAACTTGGGCATAATCAGAAAGACGAGGTGAGAAATAGTATACAAACAACAAAGAAAAGGAAGTAATAACATGCACATTAACAATAAGTGGAAGGAAAAAGAAGTGGTTTGCAACTCAGTAATAATATCAGATTATACTGAGACTGTTCAAATATTTTATGCTTTCGCCCTTCAGTCTTTACTAAGTACTTCATTCAGTTATGATTTATCAGGCAGTGAAAACAGGACCACTGATGAAGTTCTAACTAAAACACAGAGTAGCGATATTAAGACATACTTTAGGAAAGTTAGGTGTTTGCTGGGCCCAGTGAAATTCATCAAAGCAGACTTAGAAAAGGTAAACCCCAAATTGCTAAATCTTATCTTTGAGATCACAGGGGATGACAGTGTGGTCTGTTACTTAAGATATCTGTAAATGCAAAAGGTCAGAAATAATTATATTAGAGTGAAGCAAAGAAATTTATAATATACATCTGTAGATGTGATCTAGCAATTAAATCTGTTAAGCACTAAAGCAGATCATCCAAATGACACTGCATTTCCAGACATCTGTCATCTGACAGGAATAACAGAGGAGCTAATCTGGCCACCTGGAGGGGAGATGCCCATGGAAGGAATAGACATGAGAACCATGCAAAGCTCCTTCCAGCCCTTCATGTCTACAAGTTTCTGAATCTATTATTTCAATCCTTAAAAATTGGTCTTCAGAAAAATTAGGTGTAGGGTTATCTCGATAATCGTTTTTTTCTTTAAAGAGCTTTGACAAAATGATCCAAAATCTGAAGGCTGGAAATATCTGACTGGGAACGTCACCACATTTATCATCATTGTCTACCAATTCAGCACCTCTGATGCTGCCTACAAGGAGGAAAGAGAATGAGATGTGAGAATAACCATTCTAGCCTCAGAGTTTTTGCTGCTCCTCTTTTCTGTTAAGACAGAAACTGTTAATGCAAAGGAGCTAAGGTCTACCAATAGCTGTCCACAGAACATATTTGTCCAGCTTCATTGGACCTTGTGTGGCATTTAGGAGTATCAGAAATAAACCCATTTTACCAGAGTGTGTTAGCAAAATTCCATGCTCTATGTTATTCTCATCCTCAAAAGTGGTGCTAAGTAATGAGACTTCGCTGCTGAATTTTACTACTCATTCTTTGTTCAGAATAATGAAGTTCAGCAACTTGAAACATTTTTAATTACAGAAGGAAGATAAAGTAAATAACATGACCACGAGTCCTCCAATGTGGTGACCACCTGCTGAATGTTTCAGATGTCAACTTGAGGTTGACAAAGTGACTGTTCACATTTTTCAGCTCTGGAGACTTCAAAGGAAATGGGTTTCTGGTGTTGGCTTTTTCCTAAAGAATATCTTCTGCATGTCATAAAATTGTCCTACGAGGTTTACCAACACTTTTGATCATCCACAGACAAAACATCAAGGAATCATGCATAGGAAATCAACACATAACACATTTTGTTGGTTTCTCCACAGTCTGCATCTGTTGACCAATTCTTTGCATGCGTATTAAAAGCCAAGGCAGGAAAAAAAAATGAATGTAGAGTGTAGAAAACTCATGAAACAATGAACTCCAATGTCTGCTTTTATAAACCAAATATTATGGAGTGTTAGGGGTTTTATTTGGGGTATAAATAGTTCATTTATTAACAATTATCATTCTCATTACATTGTTTTTTTCATACTATTTCTACAGCTCAAGGGTATGAATTAATGTAATGAATATAATTTCTAAGAAAAAAGCAAAAGTATTTGCCTCTGTCCATATTTTGGCTTTACTGTCTGCAATATTTGCTTTAATAAAATGGTTCCTGTTTTTGCCTTTGTGCCTAAGAATGCTTACAAATTGCAAATGTAGATGTATGATCATGGTTTCATTGAATGCTGAATAATCTCCAAGTATTCTTTTTAATGGAAATCATGTGCAAAAGATTTCTTCCTCACATATCTTTGAAATTCAATTTTTTGAGACATGAAGCTTTCTGATATCATAAAGAAGAATCACGCTATCTAGGTGGAGACTATTTGGCACATCCAGCTGAAAGTAAATCAAGTAAAAAATAAATAGCTTAGTAGATGAGAAACTTTGACTTGATCAGACATGAATGTTGGAAAATATCTTCTGCATTTTGGCCTGAGAGGTCTAGAAACAAACTTCAAAGGAGAAACTGAATGTTATGCTGGGGATCGTTACATCTCTCAATCACACTTTAATTCAACTATTTGTAGAATTCACCTTCTTCTTTTCCTAGCAGCTTTGGAGATGGAATGCAAAACAAATCATCAAATGTAGATCTTGGTTATTGCCTCCAGCCTGGATCACTGAAGTGCCACCAGTTGGTGTAAACCAAGGGACCATCCCAGTACCTTCAGAAATGCCAGTTTCTTTTGCCAGACATTTATGTGTGGCTGTAGATGAACTCAAACAAATGTAGCTATGCCAATGACCTCGGCAGTTCCTCCACATTTCCATTAGTATAATAGATAATAAAATCTGTTCCTCATGTAGTCTAGAGGTTATACTTAGGGCACACTTCTAGTCTGTGCCTGCTGACTGCCACAAAGATCTCAAAGATTATATCAGACACTGTCATCCACATCTGAGACTGACTGGACAGGTTCTGACAACAGTCTGAGAAAGCTTATATAGATTATAAAATAACAATGAAATCTTTTGTCGTATATCCCACATGTAGGTTAGCTGCTGTAAATGTGTTTTTCTGTATCAGACTTCTCCATGTTATGCTATACGTGAGACACTTTTCTGAAAGATAATTTGACCAAAATTTTTATATTGCAATTTTAGATATATTAACTGTCTTCCAAGTGGGGTCAATGAGAAGAAAAAGGAAAAAAAAAAAAAAGAAAAAAAAAAGAAACAAAGAAAGAAAGAAAGAAAGAAAAGAAAGAAAGAAAGATCTTGTTTGTTGCCAAATTTCACTGTCTTCATTTTCTTGTGTAGTCATCTCTCCTTTAATTTGAGTTTGCACAGTTGATCTTTAGTATCAGATGTTCCAGACTGGCTCTTCATCAATGAGTAAAAACTGTAGCTGCCAATGGCATGAGTGCCTTCTACAAATGCTCTATCTGAAAAAAACTTTGATTTATTTTCTTCCCTCCATGATAGAGAGGACACGTGAACAACATTTTGAGAAAAGATATTTTCAAATTACATAGGAAGAAATTGCATGCAATTTTAAATTACCAAATATATATATATGTATTTGGATGAGGAACTCTCACTGTTTCAAAACAAAGCACTAAGAACAGTGATTTATGCTGACCCTGCACATAGTAATTTTTCTTCTCTATATATTTACCCAAATATAAACCAGTCACAGTATGTGTATGGGTATTGTAATTATGCAAATAACAGCAGCAGCTTTCTTGCCATGAATTTTTTTCCTATAATGAAATCTGTAATTTGATTGTGCTTGGTAGAATCTGTCTTGCTACACCTGGCAGGAATGCAGAGAATTTAATTTCGTAGCTATGTACATGTATGAATGGTCTAGTCAAAATCTTGTGCAATGCATCAGAATGTATCCATATAGCTTGAAAAGTCACTAAGTAAACTGGCTTTACAGTCATTACTGTGGTCTCCCTTGAAGAACAAATGTTTTCTTACAGATTCTGAAGAAAATAGTGTCAATGTCTTTCAAATAATGCCTACGAAAGAAAGATGGTTAGAAAGATAAATTTTGAGATGTACTGGGAAATTGTTTGCTCATGCCAATTCACTGGAGAATACTCTAACATAATTTTGAACTACTTAAGTTTAATAAAAGCTTTAGGAATTGGGTTTGGGTTGTTTCCTTGTTTTTTGTGGTGTCTTTTTTTTTTTCAGATTTGCATTTGGTAAATATAGCTATTTTACTTTTTTTTTTTTGTGAGAGAATATAGATTTCAAAATGCATATTTCTAGCTAACTAGAAATTTGGACTATGGAAACAATTGTGATCAAACAATCTTGACAGCATTTCTAATTCTTCTTCCAGGAAGACTACAGGAATACAAAGTTAGATACAACAGTCCAAAATTTTATTTTGCCAAAGTTAAGCAGAAACTAAGCCTCAGGAGTTCCAATTTCTATCTAAATTTAGAAGCCTTATTTTTTATGAGTCTTATGTTTGGCACTGATAATTTTTTTCTGATATTTTTGTTTGTTTGTTTCACTATTTGAAAAAAGTAAATGTTTCTTCAATGGAGTGCAAAGAGTTGTTTAATATGCTTTGTGGTCCCAGCTCCCATCTAAAATTATTGAATTTGGAGGGGAGGGAGGGTGTTGGTTGGTTCATTGTTTCCTGAGTGAGATATGAATGAGATTCTGTGCATCTAATGCAGGAAAGAAACATACTTGATTTCTTTTTAACAGTGGATCAAGCTCTACCTTCAGAATAGTCGGGTTTGGGTTTGTATTTTTCCCAGATTTTGATTGAAAAACTGTTCCAAAATGTCACTGCTTCACCGTTCAACTCTTAGAAAACTTTATCTGATGCTCATTTCATGTATGTGTGGTCATGTGTTGTTTCTACTTCAGTATACTCCTTCCCATTTAGATTATAATGCTCTGCATGGAAATAATGACTTGGCCATGGCATTGCATGTGTTTTGGTAGCTGAGCCAATAAGCACTAAAAGTAAATGGGAATATTATTATTAACCTTGGAGGGAAAAGGTTGTCAATTTTGGAGTTTTGGCTGGGTGTTTTGGGTTGTTTCTGTGTTTCCTGGGTTTCTTTTCCTTTAAAAAAAAAAAAAAAAATCTTTTTTTTTATGCAGTCTTTGAACTACAAATGTAAATGTAAATAAAATTCAGAAAGATAGGAGAACTTAATTATAAATGAAAGTCAATACTGTAAGTGGTATAATAGGTCCATCAAAGCACAAGACCAAGATTTTAAATGGAGTTTATAAGCTTTGTGTATTGATCCTGACCAAGAAAAGGTTTTGACTGAAAAAAAGGCAAGGGTCTAACGCAAGTGATCTACTGTTCATTTTTTTCTTGGCAAAGTTATGATTTCATCAACAGACAAGTTTTAAGACATATTGAAACAGCCAGAGCACCTACGTATGTGTTAAATTGTCTAGGAGAAATTATTATGCAATGTTCATTTAATTTACTAAGCTCACAAATCACAAATACTTTTACATATGAACATGTTTATTTTCTATGCTAGGCAAAAGACTTGAAATATCCATAGCATAGTAAATCATATTTGCCTAAGGAAAGCCATCATCATTTGCCAATAAAAGAATTACTTTTAGAATTTGTAGTGAGAAAACTGTTTAAACTTGGGCTGATAGAAAAATGAACTTCTATACAGGCATAAAATGATTGTTGTGTTTTTTGACTGGAATAAAATTGAAACAAGCTACACTACCCTATTAAAACACTCTGTAACATATGGCCACTGTCCAAGAAACACAACAAACCTACTGGTGTATTTTCCAAGCTCTGACTCATATAAATTTGGACATAGTCAGAATCAATTCTGGCAAGAATAAAATGATTTACACAAGGGGGAAAAAAGAAAGTCCAGAACTGGGGGAAGGAGGGGATTCAGGAGATTATTTCTTAAAAGTAAAATAACACCAAGGATATGCAGTGTGGATTTGTATACATGTATGTTTCTACTTAGCTCAGCAAGATTACATTTTTATCATGAATTACTTCTACGTTTTTTCATTGAAAAAATGTTTTTATCATTTTTTTAACAAAAATATCTACATAACTTGAAAATGGCATGACTTGTTTTTTTAATAATAGATCTTGACGGGGAAAAATAACATGTACATATTTTCTCCCATTTCTTTTCCTCATTTTCAGGTTCATATTTCTTGAGTGATCTGGTTTCTTCCTAAGAAAATTAAGAAAAAAAATCTGATGGAGAGGAGACAATAGGCAGTTTCATTCTCTGTGTCACTGTGGAAATCACTGCTGCAGATAGATCACTTCCTGGATCAGGTAAGTTTTGCAGAACAATTTGTAGCACCAAAGTAAAATGATTTCAAGAAGAAGAAGCAAGCATTTCAGGAAAAGCACTTGATAAAAGAGAAAAAAAAAAAAAAAAAAAGAGAGAGAGAAACCCATCAGGGAAACCCTTGATAAGACAAAGTGCTTTTCTGCAGTATTCCTATGATCTAGCAAGCAAACACAGCATCTTGGCTACTTTTTTGTAGGGTCTGGAGCTCATAAGTTATAACAATATCAGGGAACATTTATCATTGAACATCCTGTCCAATCACTTTGTATCCTGTCCCTTGATGTCAACAAAGACTGTCGTGCAGAGAATGAAATTTGATTATTTTCTCCTCTCTATAAGAATGTGTTTTTCTCATTTTCTGAAGAAGAAATAGGGTCTCTCAATGTTCTGTGCCAAACCAGCAGATTAATCCTGCTTTTGCTGAAAATAGATCCCATTAGGTGTTGGAAGGTAAGCAAATCGCATAGGTTAGGCGATTTAGTACTTTGGATATGAGTAAAAGTGGCTTTGTCTACTCTGCCACAAAGAGGTCTCCCAGCTCTATCTTGCAATGGTGGTAGTGTAGACAAAAACAAACTGAAATTCCTGAAGTGCCATTTAAACAGTCTGGACTCAGAAGCTCAGGAAGCAAGTCCAAAAGACCCTGCCCATCTGGCAGGCACATGAGATTCTTCTGGCATGGGGTGCCTAAAGTCACACAGCTGCTTCATATCCAGAAACAAGTTAGATGAACTGACCAAGGAGATTTTCTAAGAATATAATTTTCCAGTAACTACTAGCTTTTATGGAAATCAGATCTATAAGTTCATACATGGTGCTTCTGTATGCTTCTCTGATGCTGGTGTTTACTTATTGGCTAATCAATGCTATAGACCCCTAAAGATTTTTCTCAGACCCCAGCAATACACAGTTCTTGAAGAGAACATGATCCATGTAAGCACCATGATGACAAAAGAACCTGCTAATTTGGTCTGTCTTTTTCTTCCCCATCAGGCATTCTGATCTCTATATTCCATCTGTTCACCAAGAAACTTAAGAAATCTAAAAATTACAAGATGTTTCCTTATACTTTTGACACAAAGGTATAGCACTGGATTCATGGCCCCAGAGGTTAATTGTTCATTGTGGTAACTGGCTGCAAAATAGTCAATCATCTAGAAAACAGGTCTTTTAAGGATAGATAAAGAACCTGCAAGACTATATTATGACTCCAGTTTAAAAAAAAAAAAAAAAAGTGACTAGAAAAAAATACAAAAACATTCTGGTTTCAGCTGGGATAGAGTTAATTTTCTTCCTAGTAGCTAGTATGGTGCTATATTTTGGATTTAGGATGAGAATAATGTTGATAACACACTAATGTGTTACTGCTGGTGACTGGCCAACTCCAGAAATATAAAGTCTCACTTCCTTCCTACAGGTCTGCATCTTGGCAAATGTGGAAAAACTGACAGTGAAGAAACTGTCCTGGGGCTTCCAGCAGTTCAAAGAGGATCTGTCCTATTCCCCTCCAATACAGACCCATATTTCAGCTTTTAAGAGTTGAGTGTTCCTCTGCTCAAGAGAGAGCATATGGTGGTTATACACCACCTGCAGGACCACAGAGAGTACATGAGGTAGTGGTAGCATCACGCCTAGAGGCACAGGTATGTGAGCTTCAAGGAAAAACAATAGCAAAGTGGGGTCCTTTCAAGAAAATTGCTGCTTTAGTTTCCACAGACAGAATAAAAGGGCTGGCCCATAGGCTCCTTGAATCCTTGGCATAGACCAGAGCAGGAGTGGGTATTTCAAGGACCTAAAAGGGTACCAGTGGGCTTTTGTTATAGTTGCTTTGGATACACCCTGTACATGCTGTACAAGTACACCCTGTAGATGCTCACATACCCAAGAGTCAGGCCACTGAAGAACATTAAAACAACCAGCAGGTGGATCAGGCTGCTAAGACTGAAGTGGCTCATGTGGATCTGGACTGGCAACAGACAGGTGAATCATTTATAGCTTTGGTGGGCTCATGATACCTCAGGCCATCAAGGAGGAAGTTCAACATATAGATGGGCTCATAATCAAGGGGTGGACACTATCACACAGCTTATCCATGAGTGTGAAACACACCCTGAAATCAACAAAGCCAAGCTGTTCAAAACTCTCTGTTATAGAGGATGATGACTGAAATATAAATAGAGGCCTGGCAGGTATATTACACTCCCATAAACCCTCCAGTGCAAGAACAGCCTGCTTACAATAGTGGAAGCAACCACTGGATGACTGGAAACACATCCCATGCCCCATGCCACCACCTGGAACATTATCCTGAGCCTTGAAAAGCAAAACTTATGGCTACAAGGCACCCCAGAAAGTACTGAATCAGACAATGAGACTCATTTCCATAACAACCTCATGGACAACTGGGCCAAAAAACATGGCATTGAGTGCATATATAACATCCCTTATCATGTACCAGCTTCAGGGAAAATTGAATGATAGAATGGACCTTTAAAGACTTCAGTCAGAGCAATGAGTGCTGTAACATTCAAACATTGAGATACACATTTAGCAAAAGCCACCTGGCTAGACAACACTAGGGGATCTCCCAGTCATGCTTGTCTTGTCCAATCAAAAGAGCTGCATACTGTAAAAGAGGATAAAGTCCCTGTACTGTATATAAAGTACATGCTGGGGAAGACAGTCTGGGTTATTCATGCCTTGGGCAAAGGCAAATTCATTTGTCAGGTTACTTTTGCTCAAGGATCTGGGTGTATTTGGTAGGTAACATGGGAGGATTGGAGTTGTGTGATATTAATTGCTACCAAATGCTGTATGTGATCACTGCTGTGCTTTCTGTATACCATGTCTATGGTATTACAGTAAGAGTCACCCAGTTTCATTTAGATAGTCTCATATAGAGATGAATCTTCCTCAGTTTAGTCCTTTTCATTGTCTATTAATTTAGGTCTGTTTTAAGATAATTCCAAGGATAATTTGGAATGTACAGTAAGTCATATCATTATCTGTGTTTTTTTCACTTAATCTGAGATCTTCATTGACTAGAAACATATAATCACAGAATCACAGAATGGTTTGGGTTGGAAGGGACCTTAAAAATCATCTAGTTCCAACCCCCCTGCCATGGTGACATTCAAATATTATTGAAATGGTCATACTAAAGCATAGTATAATGTTTAAAGGCAAAAATAAATGTGAAGTACTGTTTCAAGAAGATCAATGAAGGAAGGAGGTATGGTTCATTCTAGTTCTCAGTATATAAGCAGCACTGAGTAGGAAAATAAAAGCTCTGGTGAAGGGCAGAATAAGTGTTTTTTTGTTGTTGTTTTTTTGTTGTTGTTGTTGTTTTTTAGGATGAAAGAGAGTTAATGAGACATCTTGTCCAGAGGGATATGAAACTCAATTACTAGGTGTGTCAAGATGATTCTTGTCCAACAGGGAATTTGCTGCAACCTTGGAGAATCGCACATGGGCGTCAGGGGTGTCTGTGAGAACAGGCACACACCCAAGCAAGCGAGAAGGTACTGGGGGAACAGAGAGCACATATGTTTAGCAACACTGCTCAGCTTTCTGAATGAGACTTTCTGGCCTGATTGATGCATTTTTTTCTGTATAATGTCCTCATGATGGAGTCCCATTAAAAATCTTCTGCTATGATAAATCCTTTAGGCATTGCAAACAGATGGAGGGCTGTGTTTGTTTATTTTGCAAGCAGAAGAATTTCAAATAAAAAGATTTCTTAAATATGTTCATAATTAAATATATTTTTCAGTCATTTAACTTGCAGGAAGTGTAGAGCCAAATGTTCATTTGAAAGGGCTAGATCTTGAATTCATTTTACAGCTTTACCTCAGCTGTTACGCGTAAGAAACCCTCTCTTTCAGGTTTTCGTGAAAGTGTGATCCCATGATCACAGATGCATACAACAGAACAGAACACCCCAAAAATTAACACTTAAATTGGATGCAAAGTCCTTCAACAATCAAAAACAAACTGATTATTTTTGTATAATATAAATCAATAAACTCTACTGTGTACAATTTTATCTTACCTTCTGCAGGAAGCTCCTCAATCAAATCCATATCTTTCTCAGCAGAGAAGAGAGTATGTATGTGCATGACAAAAATAAGGTTACTATATAAGCCACATACTGTTCTGGGGAAATATCAGTGTGATATATTGTCTTGTCTGCTCTGGCCATACAGATAAGTAATAATGACCACCTAAGTAAAGCAGTCCCAAAACTGAATGTTTCTTGATATACCTGCACTATGAAATAATGCCACATAATGCAATTAGACTCTAAAATGTATCAAAAATGGACAGCCAGGCTTCTTGAATTAACGGGAGTTAGCTACTTTGAACTAAAATACATCTTCTTCATGGAAGCTATAAGAAGTCATCTATACCATTTTGCTGTCTTTTTTTTTTTTTTTTTTTTTTTTTTTTTCCTGTAGTAAGCCCAAAGGCATACCAATCTTTGTATCTTATTGCCCCTCCCATGGTCATACCCTTCTCATGGGTGCAGACTGGGACACAAGGACTAGTAGAAAAGCACCACCCAGGGTAAGTGGCAGTTTGATACCTGACAGTATCAAACCAGAGGCTACCAGAGCAGTCAGCCATCAGGAGAACATCTGAATATTACCTACACTGTGGAAACATATTTCCTTTTCTTGAAACATGGTAACTGACACTTCTCAAGGATGTCCACTCTCCATGGCACCAAATAATTCTCCCTTATTTATTTTCTCAGTGAATCCTAACAGATTATCTCCCACACTCAGCCTTTCAGATCTCTTTGGAACTCTTTCATAAGCATAGATACCCTACTCAAAGCCAGTGCAACAAACGATCAAAATTGTCTAAGGACTTTGCCATATCAGAGTCTCTGCTAAGTTGTATCTCCTTTATTACACACTTTCCTAGACCTTCCAGTTTTCTTTACTTTCATTTATGGTCACTTTATTTTCTTTTAAGAGCAAGACTCACCAGCTTCTGAAACCAGGTTGATTTACAACCTAAACAAAATGAGAAGTGACTTAAGTTTCCTCTCAGGAAGTTCTTCTCATTTGCAGATTTCTCCATTCATTAAACTGGAGTCTTCCAGAGAACAGTACAGAAGTCTTATGTTTAATCCACAGATCTCATTTGAAAGTACTATTGAAAGAACTCCTTTGATTTCCACATCGCTGAGTGGTAAAAATACAGTTCTTACTCTTAAGCTGTGAATCTGGATAGTTGGTTGGTAGTTTTACTTGTGTCCATTTAAATAAAGTGAGTAAAATATGAAAATCATTTTATTAAATGCATGTTGGCAAATATTACCAGTTGTGGAGGGTTTTGATCAAGTAATTACATTCCAAGAATATTATAGCTTGATCTTTCTGAAGATTCGTCTTGATAGTGAAGAGACATATTTCTTGCAACTACAGATATGTAGTACCCATCAAAATGCATTTGCATTCATGTTTGTTTGTTTGTTTTTCCATTAAACCTAAATAGTTTTTCTGAAATAGACCTAGTTAAACCATTCAGTGTTTAAGATTGTATCTCTGACCATGTAGAGTAATTATGCATCTCCAGCTGCTGGGGAATAAATAAATAGATAGGTAGAATACATTCAACTGTAATTTTCAAAGCCATTGCTTTGTGTAAGAGTATGTACCCAAAACTGAATTCTAAACTTGCTTGCTGTAAACTTCCAGTGTCATTTTATGTATACACAGTTAAATTCAAACAGTGTTTTAATCAGCAGTAGTTTAAATACTGTGCTCTCTCTATTAGTTAACTGGCTCTTAGGTCAACAGAAAGAAAAAGTCAAGAGGATTTGACAAAGACCTCTAAAGTAAGGTTTAGGAACATAACTATTATTGTTCACCTATACTAACTTCAGAAAGAAAGTTATTATGCTTATTTAGTTGCCTTATAAACATGCATTAAATTGTTATTTATCTAATCATAACCTTTCAGAAAGGTTATGGTTATGACAAGCTGGCTAGAATCAATACTGTTCAGCTTAGACTTATGCACTTCATTTGTGAAACCATTATTTTTAAGATTGCGATAATCATTTAATTTGAAATTTTACAGAAAGACTGTGAATTTTTAATCCAGCAGGTTCTATATCAAACCTGTATCTATGAATATCAGAATACCTTTCCATTAGATTTCAACGTGGTATTAGGTTACTCTTATGAACTGTGTGAGAGTAAAGCAAATGCCTTGTCAGTAAGCTTAACTTTGTTGTAAAAACATCTGTACAATCACTGAACATCTTTCAATCATAGTAATAACAGTAAAGATTTTTTAGGTTTAGGAATTTAAAGAAATTTTATCATCTCTTTTCAGAATATAAATACTGGAAAGTTTGCAGTGAAGGGAATGATATAGATTAAATAGCTTGAGCAAACTGCATTCAACAAACATTCCTGACTAGCTTCTGGTATCTGGAGTAAAGAGCCTTCTGCCTGGTCTAACAAGCCCCAGTAACTCAATGGCCCAAAACACACTCAGGCAAGCTCCTCCCCAGCTGTGCTGTGTGCCTTGGATAACGGTTCAAGCCCTATTTCAAGGGCAATATGCTTGTAAATGTCCTCAGCAGCTTTTGCGCATAATGGTTTCTAGCAGCAATTTGTAAGCATTTACTAAATATGTTACATCTCTATACATGATCTGACTACAGCTTAGACAAGCTGATGAATAACCATCATTGTCTGAAAACACTTTTTTCCTTCTTATGTGATGCATAAGACATTTATAAGATCATAGAGAAAAAGTTATGTTACAGTCCTGATCTTAATGGTGAGTTGTTCAAGTTCTAAGTGAAGGAATACTATCCCATAAATACTGAATTTCATCGACTTCTCGATTGAATTATTTTTGCCAGAAATGTGTTTAATTATTGTCTTTTCTACTGATTCTCATGTTGCTTGATTCATTTTAACAGCATGCAGAATCTGTGTCCTGTTAAAATACTTTCCAGCAGTTAAAATACATTTGTGTGACACAAAAGTCTGTGTTTGTATTTGCAACTTTCTGTAATTACATGGTTTCCATGCACACAAATGAAATAGTAAATATCCTATATTAACCATGGATGAAATACCCACCATGCTTTCTACAAGCGAAATTATTTATTCCTAACAAAAACAATGCTTTTTGTAGTAAGACAATGGGTGGAGTTAAAAGATGAATTAGAACTTGAAGAAAATAACAATAAGAAAGTTAGACCCTCAATAAATGCTTTTGAAAACGCAACTTGTTGCAACATAAATCTAGACAGAGGTCATTATTAAATACATCTGCTATTGCTGAGATGAAATTCTAAGCTTTATTGCTGAATTTGTTTTTGCTGGTTACCCCTCTTATCTGCAGCCATCATACCATCACCTTCTTACCCCTGAAAAAAATAGTTCAGTTCCACACTGCACAGTCTCTCCCTCCCCTGGATATCAGCAGCTTTGTCAGGGAACTATCTAAGTCATTGCAGAAAGAATCCCACCTATAGACTAATATCTCTGCTGTTTGGACCACAAAATGGTGAAGGAAGAGGGGGAATATATGAAAATGTAGATGTATCTTCTGTGACAATTCTGAGGAACTAATTGTTCATCAGCTTCCAATTAAATAGGGATAATTCAAAGCTGTATGTCCTATGAACATTTATTTCTATAAACCTTGATTATTCTCAACTTTTCAATCTGAAATCAGATTTCATTCACTGAACATTAAGTATGAAAGTCTCATCTAAATTTCTATTCCACAGCTTCCTATTGATTTCCTAGTAAATGCCTATAGCTGATGGTAAAACAAAACAAAACAAACAAAAAAAAAAGATCAGTTAAAAAAAAAGAAATCTAAATTAATTTGTGATTTAACCTTACATTTTGCAGAATTCTACATATATATATATATACATAAGAGGTATTTAATATGTTAAATTGGATTCCAGTTTGACCTATCTTCAGACTCTGGGGTTGTAGGGTATTGATTGATAGCCATATTTTATAAAAATTAGAGAAGGTTATACTAGTGGACACTGAGAGTGTTGTTTATTTCAATTCAGTGACCTGAAGAATCAAATAAATATATGTATTTTCATCCCAGTTCTTTATACAATTCATCATCATAGAACTGGTATTCCAACACAGGTCCTATATGATTCATACCTTGATGGACTTATGTACAATGCACATCCAATTAAAATCTTCACTATAAACTGTAATAACATGTCCTTTAACTGCTGCCTTTTATTAAGAGACATTAAAGCTCCTTCAGCCATTTTCTCACTAGTGATAATATTCATGGGTTGATATTGTAAACTCCTTCTCTATTACAAAATTCCACATGTAGTTAGCAGTTCTGCCAATTATTCAGATGGGAAGGGTGGGGTTAGAATTTATCTTGAGAAGAAAATTCATATTTTCTATTGGAAATAGAATAATGCAAAAATAACCATTGATATTTAGACTAGAGTTTAATTAGCATATAAATTAAAAAGGTTATTAAAATTTCTTTCTCAGATAAACAAAATCTAGACATTTTTTACAGATTGACACAATGAAAATTTATTATATTACAAAAAGTATTTATTATTAACAAATCATCTGCCCTTGACAGCAAATTGGCAAATGGTGGATTGCACAATGTTGCAACATTGCAAACTTAACTGTGCTGAGGTTCTAGAGAACAAAAGCAAAATTGCCTATAAAATTTACTATTAAACAATAATAATAATAATTCATTTCTGCTGCTAATTGCACATTACAGTGTAGGATGATTAAAAACAAAAGGGGTTGGAGGAGCAGTTCTTTAAGTTAAGACATCAAGTCTGTTTGAAGTCTGTAATGTTTACTACAAATCATAGAATGGCTTAGATTGGAAGGGACCTTAAAGACCACCTATTTCCAACCCCCCTGCTATGGGCAAGGGTGCCGGCCACCAGATCAGGTTGCCCAGGGCCTCATCCAACCTGATCTTCAACACTTCCAGGGATGGGTCATCCACAGATTCTCTGGGCAACCTGTTCCTGGGCCTCACCACCCTCTGAACAAACATCAGAAGTGCATCACATATTTGATAATGAGGTTGTGTGGTTACTCAGTTCAAATTGTATGTAATATTTATGCAAGGACAGCCAAAGGGCAAGTAGGACAATCAAAAGTGACAGCCCAGGGTGCTGGAAGTGATGTATTGGATCGTTATCTAGTACCATGAGCACTACAATCCTGTTTTTAATAGCTAGGCTATACAGAGGTAATGGGTTGAAAGGCCAAGCTCTCTGTTCATTTTCCTAGAAATCAAGCAGGTCATGTGAGCTGTTCAAACCCATAGATACACAGGTTTTAGAGTGTGAGGAAAGGAAGGATGGGCATATGCAGGAGAGATGGAAACGCTCCATGGGTATTTTGTAGAGCAAGAATCCCAAGGTATCTGTGGGATCCAGAATACTAATCCTCCTTACTGTAACCACCCAGGCATAAGACAGAAATAAAAAATGTGAAATGTTTCCTATGAGCTGGAACAAAATGAACTGTTAGCTTTTCTTCATCCTCTAGCAGAGCCAGGAAAGCCAGCCAGTTGTGTATAAGATCAAACAGCTCAAGGTCTAATAGGGTAAGATTGCACCTTCTCTCCTTGAAGAAACTTGTCCTAAGACAAACATGTACGTTTCTATAAGGCAGGCAGTAGCAGGTAAGGCCAATGGAGTTCTCTCCAAATTAACTAGTTGTTGATGCAAAGGCAGTATGGTTGTGCAATCTGGGACTAGCAAGAACCTGGATTCTCTGGTTATTTCTCTATTTCATCCAGCAGCCAAAACTCTCAGTCAAGAAGTCAACAAATATCTTAAAACAACCTCTACAACAAATAAGCAGTGATTTCTACACATGCAGGATGCATCAGGTCTACTTTCCATGGCCTGTGCACATAACCTGTGTGCTAACAGTCATTCCAACAGGTCCTAGATTCATTAAGTATGCTGCAAATTTATGTTTCGACATGCAGATCTGCTGTGATGACTTGAATTCATTGTTCCAAGTTTAGAACTGATCTATCTTCATGTTGCACATCTGTCTTGCACAAGAACTATGTAAACCAGCACAAATAATTATATCCCAGCCACCTCAGGCGTAGTCAGCATGAGCTTCATGGCAAACACAGACGTACTTCAGCCAGAGTTATTCAGACTTACAGAGAAACTTCAGATGTCCGAGAAATAGATCAAATTATCAGTTCTGCTGCTTCTGGGATAAGCATGGTTATTGATGTGGTTTAGTGGAGGACTTGTTAGTGCTACATCAGAGGTTGGACTCAGTAATCTTGGAGGTCTCTTCCAACATAGATGATTACTACTGCTGTATGTGGTGCATCCTTTCATTACTTGAGGTTAGTAATAGTTTTCTCTTTACTAATGCTACTTTCCTATCCAAACGTAGTTGTAATACAAGAGACACAAGTACCACAAGAAGCTTGAAGACACTTGCTCTTTGTGGTAAAACAAGGGCAGCAGATGTCTTCGGCTATAATTTCTGTCTTCTGTCTCTAGATGAAAGCATCATCTCCAGATGAAACTCCAGTTTGAGTGTGAAAATAGCACAGCTCCATCACTGTTACCATGTCTTTTGGCAAGATGCCACTCATGGAGGTACTGGTCCAATAAAACCCATGAACTATGTTTGCATCTACACATTTATTTTCATTTAACATTATTAACTTGAAGATGATCATCACAGTGAAAACTTTGGACACATTTCTGATTCAAGAAGCCTCTAAACTTAAGATTCTGAGGTTGGGAAGATGATGACATACTCTAATTCTTTCCTTTCATCATCCTTTTTTTTTTTTTTTTTCCCCTACGGAATTTACTGCTAGCCACCACCAGAACAGACAGAATACTAGAGAAGATGAAATGTTGGTTTGACTTGAAACTAGCTTTTATTTTTTGTGTTTGTATGAATTTGATATTTTCTAGTGAAGGCATTTGGTAACCTGAAAATCTACATACCTAATGGGATGTAAAATATAGGGGTCTACAAGCACTATACCTAGGCTGTATACTATACAGTATACCTATGCTGAGTATGATAATAAAATCTAGAACAAATACTATCGTAATCATGAGAATTAAATGAGAGAAGAGAAAAACAGAGAGGGAAAAAAAAAATCTGGCTCACTGAAACCTGCTGGAATCTCTTGATCATAATTTATTTTGAACTGTTTAAAAAGTTGTAAGATGTGTTATTTTCTCTCCCCTCTTTTAAAGTGCATATGAAGAGGATGACAAACTTCACCAAGAAAAGAAGCAGAGGTATTTTGTACAAAAATATGTGAAAGTTCCCTGAAATCATTTCACCATGTAGCAGAAGAATATATACATGTTAAGATTACTTTTCCCATCACTTATATCCCCTCTTTATTTTTCGATCTTCTAAATAATGTTATAAAGTGAAAGCCATGGAACAGCAGTAAGGATGGGATGAGAGTAGCTGAGAAGCATTAGTGTTAATGCAGCTTAAACAGACGATCCATTCCATTGCAGACTACTCAGAAAGCAACAATATATCCGAAGTAGTAGTTTTAACCTAAAATCTTGGAGATTTTTCTCAGGAGGTTTTTTTGAGATTTTTTTTCCCTTTTTCCTACTGTCTGTTTTAAACTCAACACAGTTAAGTAGCAAATGGTTTGTAAAACACAGCAGCAATCAAGCCTCAAAATTCCAAATTTGAACACACACACACACACACAAAAAAAAAAAAAAAAAAAAAAAAAAAAAAGTAGGAGTTCAGTCTTACTGGACCAGAAGTTTGCACTAGGTTGCTCACTATGATGAACTGTACCTTGATCTCCAAACTCATGCCCTCAGGACAGTTTGAAGCTAACACTGTACCTCTTCATGGATGTTTACCTTTCCATCTTCCATCATAGCAGATCATATTTCTGGTAGGGAATGGCAAAAAGACAAGCAAATGTTAGAGGTGTGTTTTGTCTGAGATTGCTTCCTGTGCTAAGCCCAGGAGCTCCCTTTGACCGGCTAACCAGCTAACTGAAACACTCAAAAGTCTATTACTTTCTTTAAGAGAATTAGACATTCCAGACTTACAGCCCTATTTTGCCAGACCAAATGCCATCCTTTCTTAAGTTCTTCCTCAGAGAGGAAAATCTGGCCACTTGCATTTAGTATGAGCGAAGAGATCGGCATGCCAGATCTACAGCTGAAAATCTGGAATTATCTTACAATAGCAGTAGGAATATCTAGGGATGAGTGATTGTCAGAAAGGACTTGTGGGATTTGCAGTGTTCAGCAGGATTTTGGCCAAACTAAACACCAAGCAGAAAATTCTCTTCCGTCATTGCAGCATAAACCCAGCCCCCTCCTCCTGTCTATTCATATCCAACAAGCTTAGTTTAAAACAACAAAATAAAGTTGCAGATGAAACAAAGCTTCATGTTCATCTCACGAGGGATGTTTTTTTTCCTGCCAGGCACAACACAGAAAAGAGTAACAAAGAGAAGATTCATGACTAGCTCCAAGGAAAGAGACAATGGTCATCAACAACCTGAGCAAGAGATTGGAGACAGTCCCAAGTTCCAGTGAAACCTCTGCCCCTTTGTTTTTCTATAAACTTGCAAGCAGTTAAGGCTGTATTTCTAAAGCAATGACTTTGAATCTGCAATCCAGAAAACCCTTCAAGTCCTTGTCCTTTTCCTGGAAGTGCAAAGTTAGCAAGAAAATTCTCAAGAAGGAGAAATTTGATATGCTACCATCTACAACTTCATTGGAAAAAGAGTTAAGCTCACTGAAAGAAGGATGAAAACAGCCGTTCAACTTCTGATCTGACCATCTTCACTAGTCACATGAGTGTTAGAGAGAGTTTATAGTAAACGTAAGACTTAGCTGGCTGTGACTCAGTTTGGAAAAATAAAGGCATCCTATTGCCTAAGAAAATAGAAAAGGCAAAAGCAGAGGGTGAATTTAGAGAGAAATAAGGGAGCAGCTCTTTAGCATTGTATTGTACTCACACTTCCTATTTGGAAAGAAAAATACAATTATGGCTTTATCTGATATTTTTTCTCTTTTTCATGCAGTTGAGGTTGCACTAATGAGGAGCAGATCTTACAGTCTCTTTAAAGATCTATTACAAATATTTAAGGAGCAGATCTTACAGTTTCTGCCATTCATGCCATGGTGATCTTTGACTTAGACTAATAGGACAGCAATTGTAGGAAACTCATGGGAGACAAATTGTAGGCCTGTTCGAGAGCTAAGGGTAGTGCAGAATTCATTAAGTCATTTGTTATGTGGCACCTCTTTTATATAGTGTACAACATAAGGAACCTCGCACCTACACTGACTCTTTAAAAGTTAAAAGATAATATTTCAGACATCAGCTTTGCCCTGCAATTCCACAAAGACACTGAAAGAACGATTTTCCTCATTTCCATACTTGTTCAGATATGAGATCTGAGAATGTCTAGTATGGTGATGGATTCATTAAAAAAGGAAGGAAGTGGCAGAGTGCTTTACATGAGTCTATCTGACATACAGAGATTATTTCTTTCATGCAAACTAAAACTATTTTAATTTTCTCATATTTAGGACATGCTGCTTCCTTGAGCTGGAAAAGGTTCTGTTAATCATAAATTTAAGATAACTGTTAATAGATTTAAAATTAAGATTTATGTTAATTAATGCTCTGTGGGAAGTCTTTTATTTAAAACCTGATTTTTGAGTATTTGTGGAAATCAGTAATCTGCAAAAATAGAGCAGAAGCTGTGGATCCTGACTATTTTATCAAGAAAACAGCAGCTTTTCTATTTCATGAAACTGTGAGAAAGGATTATTATTGTTTTGCTTAGCACAAGATCTACAAAATTAATGTTTGTGTTTGTTTTCAATCTAATAGGCTCACCCTTCTTTCTATTCTCCTTTTCCATGAGGAGAAGTATTCAACAGACATTATCTATTTGAAGTCCTTAGCTTCCAGAAAGTACGATTAATAGCTGGAAGTGCCTTTAAAAATGAAAGTATTATATAGATAGGATAGACCTGGACAGTAACCGAATACACAAAAACCTGAAGGAGACTTATGAAATTGTTAGAAATAAAATTCTCAGCTTCTTTCAGGCCATTTGCTGTGGCTGACATTGCCCTTTCCTTGATCGGCACAGGTAAATGAAGGAGTAAGTTCTTAAACCAAGGAATAGATTCATGAAGGTTCCTAACTTTTAGATAAATTGCAGCCTAAAAGTATCTACAGCATAGACCAAGGAGCCTTTATCCTAAAGTTAAGAATTTAAAGTGGTGAGAAATTTGAGCTGGCTGTTTGAAAGTAGTTTCTGTCCACAGAAAACTGAAGGTGGGATAATCAAGCATGTTACAACTTCATATGAGGACCTATGCTCTCTACCCAATAACTTCTGTGGCAAACATGAGATGGAACATTTGAATGTCAATGGAAAAAAAAAAAAAAAAAAAAAAAAAAAAGATTTTTTTCTCACTTTGCCTCACAGTTGTAACAGATGAAAGAGATGAGTTACCATCTCACCAGTGCACCAGTGGATGGTAAGAGAGCTTACCAGCACAAAATGCTACAGCCAAAGAGATAGACATAAGCCCCAGTTAACTCCCTTAATAGACTGCAGTTTGCTCAGGAAAGCATCAGGAAAGACAATATGAAATGGGAAATCCAGGAACAAAGTCCTCTTCTTTCAGACAAAACAAAAACAAAAACAAAGGCAAGCAAGAAAACAAACAAAAAACAGTACTCTAAAGGTACCTGAGACTCAAAGGTATGAGACAGAACAGAAAAATGTCTCTCCCACTTCTCATGAAACCCAGTCTCTGTGTGTGATTAGTCAAATATCTGCTGGACCTGAGGGATGGAGAATGTATGGTGAAATAAAATTACTCCTTAAACTGACTGATAAGAGGTGGGCTTAGCTTTCTGGTCAATCAATGAATGTTTTATAAAAAACTTACAAATAACATTTTGAAAATAACCATTTAATAAATATTCAAATCAAATGTAAACTCACCCTTAATTGAAATGCATTTAAAAGAGGAACCAAAACAAAACAAAACACTGAGCAAAATATTTCAAGCCAACTGAAATGACATTGATTTTTATTTTTTTTTTAATTCTGGCAGTGGGTGAAGTTATTAATTTTTGTGAGAAGGTTCCATGTCTGTGTAAGAGGAATTCATGATCCATGGGCTGCTTTCCCTCCCCTGTGGACCTGTGTAATGGGCATTGTGAGTCATCATATGGTTGTCCTGGGGGAGGTACAGCAGAGGAGGATTTCTCTCATTGTCAGCCAAAGTATTTGAATGTAGGATGGACGCAAGCCTTTCTTCATGCTACACTTTTCTGTGTAGAGAAATAAGAGCTGACCAATTTCATCTCTGTCTCTTTTGTTTGCTGCTTTTGGCTGATAGTCCACTGCCAGCAAAGAGCCAGGTGCCTCAGACTTCGATGCTTTCATGTCTACCAACCACATGGCTGGTTTCCATAGCCATTGTTGAGCTTGAAAAGGAGGCCAGCTTGGACACACCCAAATCCTTTCACTTGATCCTAGTTTGTGTCAGCCAAATGCATGTGGAATGTAAAGTTATGGAGGTGGAGGGTAAGGATTAGGCTGAGTGATGCCAGGACATTTCACATTCTACCAAAGAGATCTTAGTGCAGGTTTAGGATCCATATCTGTCAATGCTGTTCACATTTCTGATACTGTACACAGAGAGGTGGAGGTGTTTGGAGAGTTACCAGACCTCAGCATATTTATTCTCCAAAGACAGGCAGAGAGACTTACTTATTGGCCTCCTAGTTTCCTTTGGTTGACTTCATCTAACAAAAGGGTTTGGTCTCTTGGATCACAGTTGTATGGAGACGTGTGGTGATGTGCATGTGTTTCTTTAAAACAGAATAACAAAACAAAACACATCCCTGGGCAAAACTGTTTATCCTGTAGATTCCTATCATCCAAGCTAAATGTTAATGCATTTACAGAAAAGTTAGTCCCTCCAAGACCACTGGGACAGTGAGGCCTAATTTCCTAAAAAGCTGTGTTTTGGATATGAGCCTTTCTGTACATTCCCAAGGGTCTACTGTATACAAAAGCTTATTTCTGCCATTGGGGTAATTAATACAGGCTCTCTGAAAAGGAACTTGTCAGAACTTAATAGCTCTGATAACTCTGTTTCTCCAGTTGTGGCCTCAATATTTGTTAGAAGGGGACAGGCCAAGAAAAAGAGAAAGAGAGAGGAGTCTGTATGAGTTGCATTTCTTCAAGAAAGTTGGCTTTTATACACCCTGTGACACATATTAAATTGATCAAACCTAGTTGAGTTTGTAATTCATTTTCTGTCCACGGAGATGTATTTTTCCCCAAAATTCTACTCACAGTGAGTATCATATAGAGCAGAGAAAATTCAATAGACAGCTGATTTTATTTTTGTCTGTAGACAGTCTCAACAAATCTTTTATATTCACAAAAAATATATATACATATTCTTAGCAATAAAAAATGAACAACTGTAAAAGTCCCATCCGGTGGATTTCCAGAAGAAATGAGAGACATAATGGGTACAACCTCATCAGTTTTACCAATACATGTAATTGTTTATATATGTAGGATTTGGGTCAAATACGTGCTAGCAGTTAGGAGTCTACCTGTATATATTTAATTGTATTCAGTACCAGATAAAAAGAACATTATGATAATTCTTTACGTAAGAATAGATTTTTTAAAAAGTTTCCCAGAATACATTTTTCATAAATGTAAACATCAGTACGTTCTTCGTTCACAGTTCCAGTTCATGCCTTCTATTCTTCCAACAATTTCACCTTCATTACTATTCATTCACTTTCTTTTCATAGCAATGGCCATCTTGAACTTACACATATGCTCACACTCTAAACCAACAATAGGGGATGATTCTGCTGCAATACACATATAAAAAATAAATCACTTTGTTAATCTCACAGTTAAATTTGCTACTTAGGTTTCTGTTTACAGGTTTTTGCAATTTTCATGGGTAAAACAACTCAACCAGCTAGATTATAAAACAAAGTGATTTTCCACCCACATAATGTGTGCAGGAAACATAAAAAGGCAGAGATTTCAGGAGCAATGTTGACTCACTTCTAAAAGTTTTTTAGCTTTTTTTGTTTTGTTTTGTTTTGTTTTTGGACCAATTTAACATTTATTTGTGGCAGCCATAAATCTCAGGAAGACATATTGGTAGTCATAACCCCTCTACCCAAGGCAAGGTATTCATACTACATCTTTTATAACTTGTTATGATCTCCCCACCTGAATAACAGGCTGAAAGCCATGTGACTGCAACATATTATGGAAATGTGGTCTGTCCAAGAAATTTGGCAAATAGGAGGCTAAAATGATAAAACATAATTTTTAAGTCTCCTTAGACAACATACTAGTTCAGATATCATTCAGTGCTAAACTGACCTCATATAAAATATATCAATTTAGAAAATTGTTTCATCGAAGATTTTTGAAGTAAAGTTTGTGAAAGCTTTTGAAAAAATCTTGTTTTGTGAATATTTTTAATACTTTTTGTCAAATATCCTGTATATTTTGATACTAATGTCAGAATTACCAAGGGTGAGCAATTTCAGTTTCCAGTCTTTTCTTGGAATTACACAGACTTGTTTATGGTGTTCCATTTCCTTCCCAAAACTGTTGCTTCCTCATCTCACCATTACCTTTGTTATCAAGTACATAGGGTAGTATCTGATAATGTGCAGATCACTCACTTAGTTTACTAAAAACTGAGCAAGGGAAATCAAATTCTTAAAACTACACATACATGAGCAATTATTTTATAGATCATAGCTGGTAACATGAACAGAGCTGAAGCATTTGTAAAATCCTTTGGAGAAAGACACCGTTCTTTGAAGCAAAGCTCTGTGTTAGGTCATTACTGGAAGAGATAATTGTATGTATATGTCTTCAAAAGGAAAACTTTTGGGCTTGGTATTGAATACAAGATAGAGAGAGGGCACCAAAAAAGGCTGAGAAGAGCTGATTTAATTTAATAGTTTTGTGAGAGATTAGGAAAATCCATTTTAAAAACCTATGGAAAATAGCTGTGTAAATCAAAGATTTCTGTGGTGAGATTTCTGTTTTGTTTCTTTATTTTTTTTTAACAGATATGTTTAATATAAATATATAATGACAAACTAATCTAACAACAGATATGTTTTGATTCTACTAAATCTTTTTAACAAACTTAGCTTTAAAATTGTATAGCATTAAAAGTAAGATTATTGTATTTTTTGTAACTATATTGATATGTTTTTTATTACTTAACTGAGCATAATTCCTATTGTGTGCAGTAAAACTGAGATCTAAGTTGGAAATTTAAAATTAAAAAAAAAAAAAAAGATTTATGCACACACACACATATGGATATACTTATATATATGTATGCTAGTATATAGCCCAACAAATTTTAACAAAGAGTACAAATTTCTTCTTTACTGATAACTCATCCTGCTGAAAGGGTTAAAAAAAAAGTGTAATTTTGTACAGCTTGCAATGTGTATTCAGTGTATTGCAGCTATACATAACATCCACCCAAGGTTTTGCAGATGTTTCTTAGGTTTGCCAAGGAGTTTCAACACTCTGGATGAGGTCTTGAACTCAGGTTTGGCTGATCCAATGTAATCTACAACAGCTCTTTCCCAAGGTAAAAAGGAAACTACACAACCTACTATTGTACTGGTCAGCTGATCTCTCTCACATCCATCTCCTGTTTTAAAATGACCTGTGACCAAGAGCCACAAAGAGGGCTTCAGGAGAAATATTTCAAATGCCACTATGTGTGTATACAGAGCTAAATATCAATGTGTAATGTTAGATCAGTCCTACACAGGATAAATACATTAAAGGGACCTAGATTAACAGAAAGAAATTATAATCTTTTTATCTTATCCATATTAATAGAATCTGCTGCATGAAGAGGACTTGATTCAGTGTCTTGCAGACATAAATGTATATAGAAAAATCACTAGCCTTTTGAGTTATTATTGTCATTTCACATTTACCTTCAATCTTTCTGATCACACTTTACAACTTGATATAATAAAAGAGAATTTGAGGGACAATAAATAGATAAATAAAAATATAACCAAGTCAGAGAGCCATAAACAAGAAAAGACAATTTCACAAGAGTTTCCCAAATCTGCTTTTAAGCCCACTGAAAAGATAAGATAAAGTCAGTATTAGTCAGCTGCTAGAAATGGACATGTTCACTCCCTCAAGTTTGTCACCCACCCACGCAGTTCCCATTTCGGCAAAAATAATATAGCATGGTACCAGTAATGTTTTATCTCTTGATATATTTTGGAACAGTAAATTCCCCATGGGGAAAAAAAAAAAAAAAATCTCTTGTGACACCAAGCTTCCCAGTGAATTGGGTTTCCCAGACTATCATGTTCCACTCACCTATCTTATATCTGCACCTGGGTCAGGGCAATCCCAAGCACAAATACAAGCTGGGCAGAGAATGTATTCAAAGCAGCCCTGAAGAGAAGGACTAGGGAGTGTTTGTTGATGAGACACTCAACATGAGCTGGCAATGTGCGCTTGCAGCCCAGAAAGCCAACCATATCCTGGGCTGCATCAAAGGAAGCGTGGCCAGCAGGGTGAGGGAGGGGATTCTCCCCCTCTGCTCTGCTCTCGTGAGACCCCACTGGGAGCACTGCGTTCAGCTCTGGTGCCCCAGCACAAGAAGGACATGCACCTGTTAGAGCAAGATGGAGGAGAGCCATGAAGAAGATCAAGGGGCAGGAGCACCTCTGCTACAAAGACAGGCTGAGAGAGTTGGGGTTGTTCAGCTTGGAGAAGAAATGGCTCTGGGGGGACCTTATAGCAGCCTTTCAGTATATAAAGGGGGCCTACAGAAAAGCAGGGGAGGGACTCTTTTTCAGGGAGTGTTCGAAGGGACCTTAAAGATCATCTAGTTCCAACCCCCCTGCAATTTTATATATAAAAGTTCTCATGTATTCATATATAAATACCTTCACAGGTAACTTTAATATAAAGTCATTAAGTTATACTCTGCCTTCAGTGGCAGTGGAGACTCTCAAGAAGTGAATTGGTTCCTATGATTTTCAGCTAGTTAATTGACTTGACACTGGAGTACCAAGTGCTGCGAGTTACAGTCAGTTATTTTTTTTTCAAAGCAGAAAATGGCATTTGCCATTCAAACTGAGGCTTGAGAGAGAGCTCAGCAGAATAGTAGTAGTTGAGAGTGGCAGTTGAGAGCGGCAGAACAGTTCAATAGAGAAGCTACAGTTAGATCTTCCCAGATAGCAGGTATTTCAAGAATAGGATACCATTTTCCTTGGTATTTCTGTATGATTTTGATTGACCTATTTTCTAGTTTCATCTTAGGCAGCTGCAAGTGCTAAATAATAAATAAATAAATAAATAAATATGCATGAAGCCAAAAGAGTCACACTAGGGAGGACAGCTTGCTTTTACATAGATAAGTACATTTGTCTTTCTAAACTTTCTCTCCATTAATTACATCAGGGATCTTAAAACGTCTGTAACAGCTGCACTTAAAAAAGCTTGTGATTACTGTCAGTTACCACTTCATTACTTATGATAATTTTCAGACTTTGGGCACATTACAGACCTAAAACCTGGTCAGTAAATGGAGTAAATTCTGGATAAGGAATAAAATTTTAATGACAAAAGAACCCCAGAGTACATTAAAATAAAAAGAAGAGATTTGGAGATCATATTTGTGATTGTTCAAACAAATGAAAACATCTTAAAGTTTTCAAACCCATTTTTTAAAGCAGGAAAGGGATAGAGAGACCACAGCCTACATAAATCCATTGCATTCACCTTCATTCTGTTTGTCAGGCTAACTCTGATTTTTAACATGCTCTTTCAGTAGTATTGCTCAGACTTCAGGCACAGAGATCGTTTCTGTAAAAGCCTGATAAGCAGCCAAGTTCCCTAGAGGAAGAACCATAAAATGTCTTGAATCATGCACTTAATTTAACCAGAAATCTCTGTAAATATTATAAAACCTAGTAAGTGATATTTTTGTTACCAAGGATAAATTTCAAATAATATCTATTAAATAGAAAATCTACAAGCAGATATGTTGATAGCCCTCACTTTACAGCTGTTAGGATGTATTTGATATGTTAAGGCAGAGCTTGAAAATCACATACTCAGTTCACAAACATGAACATTTTCCCCTTATCTCTTCTTTCCCATTCAATTTCTAAGGTTATGTCTGCACAGTGTAAAGTCTTTTCTCCTGCCAAAGGGTTGGCCCCACCACCATGAACTTGTCTGGCAATCAGGACTGTTGGCTACCCCAGTTACTATCCACAGGCCCACTCTGCTCTTCTTGTTTGGGTGCCATGGGATGGTGCCTTTGTCCAAGGGTCTCTGCCTTGCTGTTTTGCCACCCTCAGCTCTGTGCTCACCTCTTCTTTCTTGCAGAGCAGCCTCAATATTGCTGCTCCTTGAGAGCTCTGGGTTCATTCAAATGAACTGCTTCAATACAATGCATCTCTCCTGGGTCCTTGCCAACTCCAGCAAGGATTTAAGAACTGAGAACATAAGGTTGTTTTAATGTCATGAATCAAGTTCTGCACATGACAGAATTGGAGCTATTTGCAGTCCCCAATAATTATTGCAACTGAGAAACCAAATGTCAGCTAAACACTTCAGAAACCTGGAGATTAACTCAAAGAAATGTAATAGTTCTGAAATAGTACTTACAGGAGGCAGTTTTCAAAGAGCTTCTTGGTTCTTTCATGGTACCTGAAAACTTAATCCTAGAAATAATTCAAATGCATAGGACTTGGCCTGGATGATTGTTTTTGAGTCAGTGGAATTTATCTGTCTGAGTCCTGTGCAGGTTTTAGTATTAGACTTTTCAATATATACTGGTAGCAGATTTTTTAGAAAGTTTTCCACAAGATTTTTTAAACAGGGCTATATTCTCACTAAATCAGGCTGGCCCCCACACGAGTAACCACCATCGTACAGATTAACAGAGCAGCTTTTCCAGGAGTGCAAACTGTAACTGTAAGTTTATTGGTATTAAAATGACAGTAAATCTGTCACTGCATTGACTGAGGGATGAGTTCTTTTTACTTGCTATGGAAAAATAGGATCTAAGAATTTGCAAACATAGATCAAATCTGTCTAACCCAATACTTGGTTCTGAATAGTACACACTTTATGCAACAACCCACATTATGTATGGCCCTATATAATGCATACTACCTAGTGAATAACCAGAGAATAAACTTTCTTTTTAGTAATATTATGATAATTTTAAATTTCTTAACAAGAATTAAAATGCTGAGATTAGTGCTTAGAAATAGACCTAGAAATAAACTATGTTTCTACTTATTTTATTTGGATGTGTGGAATCAGAAGCATTAAAAGGTCTCTGTCATGAGCAGCCTAAGAGAAGACAGGCACATCTGAAAGCCCTTCACCTTCCAGTGCAACCTTACATTCCTGTGTTCTGCATTTGCATAATAGTGCGGGTCATGGTCCAAGGTCTTCTTAAAGACTTAAGTGCTCAAGACAATGCTTTAATTACCATCTTCTGGACTGGTTATTTTTAAGATCCTTCTAAAGTGGAAGGTATTTATTACCCTGTTCACTTGTTTTAAAAATAGCAAAATAAGTATTGTAGAGGGGAAAAAAGGTAGGATTCATGGGAAAGGCAAGAGATTGAATATCTGTGCAATGACTTGGACTAAACAATGCTGTCTTCTAATTGGCCTTAAAATGTGATGGATTATTAAATTTTAGTGTAGAATGAATGTGAATGTGTAATTTAAAGTCAAAAAATATGATGGCAGATGACTGAGAGAAAAGGGCAAACCCATCTGTTAAAATCAGAACTGTGTGTAGAATGACCAAGGGGGGATCTCAGCTTTGGGGACTGGATGTTTCAGTTTGAAGAGTCTGAGCTGATTAGAACAGTCATGGATGACTGCATAAAAGGATTCCTGCTAAAACATACTGGTTTTACCATCAGATGTATTTTACTGAGCCTGTAAATATGTACATTTATAGCCTGCAGAAATATATAATTACCTTTTCTAATCTAGAGCAGAAATATCATAACATTACTGGAAAAGAATATGACATTTGTCCATGGTTATATTATGCCCTGTGGTGCCAGAACATATTCACTTAAAATAAAAAGATAAGAGAGGCAGCATATTAAAAAGATAAATTAAAACATAAATATTATGTTTCTGTCATATGAACCATAAAGAGACACACAATGTCCTGAAGTTAGTTGTGATTACAAGTCCCATTTAATTACCCTGTTATATAACCAGTGAAAAGATGTCATGAGGACAACCAGAGGCCTCAGAAGCACTGTCTTTTTTGCAGAGCAGAAGGCTGACATGAGACTGATTGCTCTCTGCATTTCTGTCTTTACTACAAGTCATTACAGCATTTCTCATAAAATTTCTCCCTTGCATTGGAGAGTGGGAGGTAGTGGCAATGCTCTGGAATGACCTCAGTAATTCTGGCAGGTTGGTGCAAAATTCTCAAGGGCACCAAGTGCATTTAATGCCTATACGTCAACAATCATTTGGAAGTCAAAGTTCGGTAGGCATCCTTATATTTCTGAAACAGCTTTCCTAAAGCTTTCCTTTTCCAATCAAAGACTAGAGTAATATGTTTATGACCTGTAATTTGGATGTCAAAATTAATAAAAGGAAACCGGTGAAAACTACAACTGCAATAAACTTTTAACAAACAATCCAGAGGCAACAACGCATGGACAGAATTATATGTAATCCTATGGTAAGATTGCCAACAATTTGAAAGAATTTGTGAATTCACAAGGACAAATACTGAAACGTATTGGGAAAATATATTTATAATCATTAATTTATGGTAATATATTAATAAGGCACATATCTCAAGGAGTTATTTGAGAAACATGTTCAGCACATTATACCTTATTTTTGGTAAAGAAAATCTACTTTATGTAGTATTGGTGAAAGGACAATTTTGCCATTTTTGAAGCCACAATTCTAATTTAAATTTTCAGTTGGATATACTATAATAACAAATACTGTAGTATTTTATTAACTCTTTTAATGTTCACAACTATGACATGTCAAAATTTGTCTATTCATTTTATATTTACTATAATTCTTTAATAATCATTTTCATTGCCAAACATTATACTGAGTTAACTGGATGTTCCAGATGAAATTAATCACACACCACTTTAACATCTAAATGTTATATTTCTTGTCTAAGCACTTTCATTGTACAGCTTTTCCTGAATGTAACCAAAAGAAAATGGAATTCCTGAGAAACAAGAAATTCATCAATCTCATTGGGGACATGCAACTCAGGGTGGAATTAATCACCTTCTGAAAATTTTCTTCTTTCTTCACAGGCCACAGAGATGTACTACACAATTGGTTTAAATTAGACACTTATTTTTTCAGACAGATGAAGGTAGATGGAATGAGTCTCATTCTGTAGATACAGTGTAACCTTTTATATTCTAAGGATAAAAAAGGTCTATCTGCTCATAATTATTAGTTTTGTTTTCCTTTATTGTGAGCAGTCAGATGATTAATATTAATATGAAGTATGAACAGACAAACTTTTTTCTTCATTTATGATGTCTATTCACATTCATTGCTCTATTTAAATTTTAGAATCATAGAATCATAGAATGGCCTGGTTTGCAAGGGACCTTAAAGATCATATAGTTCAACACCCTCACCTCCCACCCCACCCCCCACTAGATCAGGTTGCTCAGGGCCTCATATAACCTGGCCTTGAACACCTCTAGGGATGGGTCATCCACAACCTCTCCGGGCAACCTGTTCCAGTGCCTTACTGCCCTGAGTGAAAAATTTCATTCTAACCTCTAATCTAAGTCTCCCCTCTTTTAGTTTAACACCTTTACCCCTTGTCTTGTCATTATCTGAACAAGCAAAAAGTTGCTCTCCAACTTTTTTTATAAGCTCCCTTTAAGTATTGAAAAGCTGCAATAAGGTTACCCAGGAGCTTTCTCTTCTCCAAGCTGAACATTTCCAGCTCTCTCAGCCTATCTTTGTAGGAGAGGTGCTACAACACTCTGATCATCTTTGTGGCCCTGTTCTGGACCCTCTGTAATATATCCACATCCTTCTTGTGCTGTGGGCTACAAACCTGGACACAGGACTTCAAGTTGGGCCTCACAAGGGCAGAGTAGAGTGGGGACAATCCCCTCCCTCAACCTGCTGGCCACGCTTCTGCTGATGCAGCCCAGGATAGAGTTGGCCTTCTGGGTTGGTTGCATGAGCACACTGATGGCTCATGTCAAGCTTTTCATCCACCAGAACCCCCAAGTCCCACAGGGCTTCTCTCAGTGAGTTCTTCTCCCAGCTTGTTCTCATTTCTGGGATTGCCCCAACCCAGGTGCAGCACCTTACACTTGGACTTGTTGAACCTCATTAGTTTCATGTGGGCCCACTTCTCAAGCCTGTCCAGGTCCCTTTGGATGGCATCCCTTCCTTCTATCATATCAACCTCACCATTCAGCTTGGTGTCATCTGCAAATTTGCTGAGGTTACACTTGATCCCACTGTCTATGTCACTGATGAAGATATTAAACCTTACTGGTCCAAGGACAGATCCCCAAAGTACACAACTTTTCACCAGCCTCCACTTAGACGTATATCCATAGATAACCACTCGACATTGCTTCCAGGAGGATCTTTTCTATAATCTTGCCAAGCACAGAGAGAAGACTCACCAGTCTGTGGTTCCCTGGATCCTTTTTCTACTCTTTTTAAAAATAGGAGTGATGTTTCACTTTTTCCAGTCACCAGGGACTTCACCTGACTGCCAGAAGTTTTCAAATATAATAGATGTTTTAGTTGTAGATATCTGTTATCCACATTTCTGCTCTTAGCAAACATGTCTGTGCCAGAAACCTAACAAGGCCCAGTGCATAGACCTAAACACCAGCATGTGGTCATCCCTATCAGCACAGTTCCTGGAAGGCTCTTGCCCTTGCCCAGTTAGCAATCTTCCAGCAATTTCTGGACACATTTCAGAATTATAGTCTATGAACTATTCCCCATAGGCCATTTGAATGTAGCAATTCTGTTTTTGGAGAAGTATTTCAGGCAAGACAGCTTTGGTTTGCTATACATGTGCCATGGAGGTTGCCTTAGAGCCTGAGAATAATCCCTCACCCTGAATATATAGATATTGCCAGAGTTATGTTTTAAAAACAATAAACCATTAACTGAATAAGGATACCTTTAAATACCTGATAAAATGTTCTCTAAATTTGGGCCTACATGTTAATTTTCACACCTCACTGCATTTTATTTTAGTATATTACAACTTATGCCTTTAATATTTACCCATTTAAAGAAAAACATTCTTCCACTTGAAAAAGCTGCTGTATAATGTAGTAGCTGCTGGGGCATAGAAGTTAAACCAGAAAACATTGACTGAAGTGCAAACCTGGGGAATGTGGAATATAATTCATAATCCTCTGCTTAATTCTAAACCTGTTCTTGCATGTTTTGAAGGTAAAGAGACTTGAGAATACGGTTAAGTATTTTGCTGAATAGCACTGGCTTGCATAACTGAGGCCTGGGAGTATTTCCACCAATTTCACTGCGAATATTTGAAGGCTGTAACACTAAGAATGTGTGCAAATTTTGCAGACTGAGTCTTTAATAGGGTTAAGAATAAAGTAGGCAATATAACAAGTCAACATCCCATTCACAGCTATATTCCCTGTACTGATTTTCAATTTTTGACATTATCTCTTTATCCGCATGAAGTCATCATTATTTATAAACAACACATGAAATGGCCATTTGATTTAAAACTACTAAAGAGGTAATTTCCTAATTCACTATGTAAATGTTATATCACCTACTAAATATCTGCTTAATATTTCACCTTAAAATTTTCCATTTCATTTCTTCTATAACAGTCCCAGCAAGACCCTCCAGAAATCTGGATATTAGATTATTTTCTCCCAAAGGAAAGTTAAAAAATGATGATATAGGGTGATTTCCAATCAAAGTACCAACCAACCAAACCAAACCAAGTACTTCCTGATGCAATATCATCATTGAGTTGAAGGAGGAAGGGGATAAAACCAGGCAAGCTGGTGATGACCTAAGGGATAGTGCACTAGAATCAGAGGGACTGTGTGCCAGTGAGGACCTTCGGTCAGCTCCACAAGGTGCTGCGTGTAGGGAGGCTTATTTGAAGTACTTCTACACAAACGCATGCAGTATTAGGAATAAAATGGATGAGCTAGAAGTCTTGGTCCAGTCCCACAGCGACGACATCATTGGCATAAGTGAAACCTGGTGGGATGAGTCCTGTGGCTCGTGTGCTGCAATAGATGGTTACAGGCTCTTCAGGAGGAACTGGCAGGGTAGGCGAGGTGGCGATGTGGCAATGTATGTGAAGCATGGGCTGGACTGTGTGGAACTTCAGGTTGGCAATGTGGAACTTCAGGTTGGCGATGGCAAAGTTGAGAGCCTCTGGGTAAGGATTAAGGGATGAACAAATAAAGGGGATGTCATGGGAGTCTATTACAGACCACCTAGCCAGGATGACAACGCCAATGAATTATTCTTTGCAGAACTGAGAGATGTCTTGAGATCAACTCCCCTTGTCCTTATGGGGGACTTCAACTTGCCAGACATCAACTGGGATCACCACACGGCTGACACGAGCAAGTCCAGGAGGTTCATAAAGCACCTTGATGATAACTTCTTGGTGCAGGTGCTAAGGGAGCCAACTAGGAAAGGTGCCCTCCTAGATCTGTTGCTAGAGAACAGAGAGTCTTGTGGGAGACATGGCAACTGGCGTCCATCTCAGTCATAGTGACCATGAAGTGGTTGAATTTAGAATTTATGGTGACAGAAGGAAAACTGCCACCAAAACTTCAGCCCTGGATATGGGGAAAGCAGACTTCAGGCTGCTTCAGGGAACTAGTCAGCAAGGTCCCCATGGAAACTGCATTGAAGGCATTGGTGTCCATTAGTGCTGGTCAATCTTTAAGCACTGCCTCCTAAAAGCACAAGATCGGGCAATTCCAAAATATCGGAAGTCAGGTAGGCAGGGCAGCAGGCTGGCCTGGCTGAGCAGGGATCTTCTACTGGAGCTTAGGAGAAAAAAGAGAGTGTACAGCTGCTGGAAGGTCAGGTGACAAGGAAGGAATACAGGGATGCTGTTCATGTTTCTAGGGAGAAAATTTGTGTGGCCAAAGCCCAACTAGAGTTGAAGCTGGCTATGTCTGTGGGAGACAATAAAAAAGGTATTTCTAGATATATGAACAGAAAAAGGAGAACCAAAGAAAACATAGGTCTGCTCTTTGATGGGGAAGGTCTCCTCACAGACGATGACATAGGCAAAGCAGAGACGTTTAATGCCTTCTTCACCTCTGTCTTCAACGCTGATGATGGGCTTCGGGACCCTGGGTGCCCTGTGTTGGAGGACCTTGATGGTGGGAATAACAAACCCCCAACCAACCCTGAACGTGTGCAGGATTTGCTGCTCCACCTAGATCCATACAAGTCCATGGGTCCAGATGGGATTCATCCCAGGGTGCTTAAAGAGCTGGCTGACATCATCACGGGACCTCTCTCAATTATTTTTCAACAGTCTTGGGTATCTGGAGAGGTCCTGGTAGACTGGAAGCTGGCAAATGTTGTGCCAATTTTCAAGAAGGGTAAGAAAGAAGACCCTAGCAACTACAGGCCTGTCAGTCCCACGTCAGTGCCTGGTAAAATTATGGAGAAGATGATTCTTGAGGCTATTGAAGTGCACCTGGGGGACAATGCAGTCATTGGTCCCAGCCAAGATGGGTTCATGAGGGGTAGGTCCTGCCTAACAAATTTGATTTCCTTTTATGATAAGATCACCCGTCTAGTCAACCAAGGGAAACCAGCTGATGTGATCTTTTTGGACTTCAGCAAGGCTTTTGACCCATAGGATCCTACTGGACAAAATGTCCAGCATACAACTTAACAAAAACATCATAAGATGGGTGAGCAATTGGCTGACGGGCAGGGCTCAAAGGGTTGTGCTAAATGGGGCCACATCAGGCTGGCAGATGGTCACTAGTGGGGTCCCTCAAGGCTTTATTTTAGGGCCAGATTTCTTCAATGTTTTTATAAATGATTTGAGCAAATTTGCCAACGACATCAATCTTGGAGGAGTTGTGGCCTCAGATGAGGGTGGAAAGGCCCTGCAGAGAGATCTGGACAGGTTGGAGAACTGGGCGATCACCAACCGCATGAAGTTTAACAAAAGTAAGTGCCGGGTCCTGCACCTGGGATGAGACAACCCTGGCTATACATACAGACTGGGTGACAAGACGCTGGAGATCAGCCCTGCAGAGAGAGATCTGGGCGTCATTGTTGACAGCAAGTTGAATATGAGCCAGCAGTGTGCCCTGGCAGCCAGGAGGGCCAACTGTATCCTGGGGTACATCAAGCACAGCATTGCTAGTCAGTTGAGGGAAGTGATCGTCCCACTCTACTCTGAGCTGGTGCGGCCTCACCTCGAGTACTGTGTGCAGCTCTGGGCATCACAGTACAAAAAGGACATTCTGCTGTTGGAGAGTGTCCAGAGGAGGGCGATGAAGATGGTGAAGGGCCTGGAGAGGAAAACATATGAGGAGCGTCTGAGGTCACTGGGCCTGTTCAGCCTGGAGAAGAGGAAGCTGAGGGCAGACCTCATCACGGTCTAAACTTCCTCACAAGGGGGAGTGGAGAGGTGGGTGACCTATTCTCCATAAACACCAGTGATAGGACCCATGGGAACAGGGTTAAGCTGAGGCAGGGCAAGTTTAGACTAGACATTAGGAGGAGGTTCTTCACCGAGAGGGTGGTTGCGCACTGGAACAGGCTCCCCAGTGAAGTAGTCACTGCACCAAGCCTGTCTGAATTTAATAAGAGATTGGACTGTGCACTTAGTCACATGGTCTAAACTTTAGGGTAGACCTGTGCGGTGTGAGGAGTTGGACTTGATGATCCTTATGGGTCCATTCCAACTTGGGATATTCTATGATTCTATGATTCTCTGATTGATCATTGCACTTCTACCAAACACTGATTGTAACATAATTCACAGTTAATTATAGAATGTGGTCATTATTTTTGCAGGGAAATCACCTTCTTATAAAACCTATATTCAGTAACCTTTTAAATACATTGTGACTTTCTGTCACTTACTTCAGTAAGGATTCAAGCTAAATAGTAAAAGGAAGAACATAGTGTTCAATTGCTACAGTAGAAATCCAGTAGGAACCACCAGTTCTGCAAACAAATCATACTTGACCATGTGTCCTATGAAACCTTCTGATGGGCATTCAGCAGATTATTTAACTTATTCAGAGTTCACTGAGCCCCTTCCACCTTATCCTCTCCTGAGAACTACGGAAAACAACTAAGATGGAAGGCATGTCCTGTGAGGAGAGGCTGAGGACACTTGTTGTCCAGTCCGGAGGAAAGGAGGCTGAGAGGCGACCTCCCAGCTCTCTGCAACTCCCTGAGCAGGGGAAGCACAGAGGGAGGTGCCGGTCTCTGCTCTCTGGTCACAAATGACAGGACTCGTGGGAGTGGCACAAAGCTGCACCAGGGTAGGTTCAGACTACCTATTATGTAAAATATCTTTACCGCTAGGGTGGTCAAACACTGGAGCAGGTTTTCTGCAGAGGTGGTTAATGTCCCATGCCTGTCAGTGTTCAAGGTGTGTTTTGATAATGTCCTCAATAATATCCTTTATCTTGCTGTTAACCCTGAAGTGGTCAGACAGTTGGAATAGATTATCTTTGAAGATCCCTTCCAACTTTTCTCTTTTTTCTTTTCTTTTCTTTTCTTTTCTTTTCTT
>NC_048893.1:179291689-179294850 GCF_011077185.1 Oxyura jamaicensis
TTTTCTTTTCTTTTCTTTTCTTTTCTTTTTTCTTTTATTATCTTTTCCTTTCTTTTCTTTTCTTCCTTTTTTTTTCTTTTTTTTTTTTCAAAAGAGTTTTCTAAAGGGAAAGCTATTCAAAACTGAGGAAATGCTTTCATTTTCATAAAATGAACTAATTTCATTGCATTTCATATGTTTTGTCATATCTAAAATTTTTATGCTGAAATATCTTTCTAAAAATCAAAATTGTTGCAAAATACAAATACAGGAAGTTATGGTTTGCTTGTTGTTTTTTGTTGTTTTTCCAAGGTAACATTTCAGAACATTTAGATTAGATATAAGGAAGAAATTCTTTACTCAGAGGGTGATAAGGCACTGGAACAGGTTGCCTAAGAATTTTGTGGATGCCCCATCCCTGGAAGTGTTTAGGACAGATTAGATGGGGATTTGAGCAACCTGGTCTAGTGAGAGGTGTCCCTGCTCATGGCACGGGGTTTTGAATTAGATGATCTTTAAGGTGCCTTCCAATGCAAACCATTATGTTTCTATGATCAGTTTGGCCAAATACTTATGATCTGATGAAACTATAGTTTACATTGCAACTACAGTTTGGTACTAGCAAATGCTTTCTGGCCGTCTGTTTGTCTTATATTTATATTGATGCTCTGAGTGAATATTTCTTTTTTGTCAGTTGTGTCAGAGATTATACTATTTATAGTTTTATACTATTATACTATTTACAGGGATGGTAATAAATGGAGGATCCCTATTTGTCTACGGAACAAATTAAAGGAGAAGGTAGATCCCTGGATTCTTCAAAAATATTCTGAGATGCATGTAATATTTCCTGAGATACTTATATTTATGTGTTTTTCTAGGAGAACATCATTGTTTATTGTATGAACATAGCACTTTATAGGACTAAAGATCAAGAACATCTTCATATTTATTGTGCATCTGAACAGGCCAAGGTTTCACATGGTTTCACAAAATCTCAGCTTTGTGGTACCTGTGCACAAATAGGTGAAAAACTACTTCCAAAAATGTGTTTCAGTGTGACACATACTTCTAATGGTTGGCAGAGTTTAGAAAGGGAGAGGGTCAGAACATTTCTGAAGAGGTTTATCTAAGCAAGCTTCACATGTAAACTGCAACCACAAAAGTCAAGGATAGTTCTCAGAAGGTGGTGATAGATTTTGGGCAGAAAGTGACCATAGGACTCTCTTACCAAAGGGGGCAGAGAAAACTGCCTTCATGTTTAATAGTTTGCAGTACACTCTAGCAATCCAAAGGAATAGCAGTCAGCTCAAGGCAGGTAATAATATTTTTTGGAGCTCATAAAACAAGCATGCCTGTCACTGTGGTACTCATTTTCCCATCACAATTTCTTCCACAGCTTTCCTGACTTCCTCTGAGACACAGGGTCTTCAGTTCTGTGTAAAAGATGTGATTTGCTAAAGAGTGATTTGTTGCACATGCCATGGGCTGTCCACTGGCATTGCAACATTTCGGCAAATAGACTCTTAAGGCAGAAAGGATAAATGTGGACTGGCTACAAGGGTTTCCAGGGAATGCAAAATAAATACATTGCATCTGAAAATCATTTTGCAGTGTCTGAATCTGTTAGTGAAGCCAGAATTTTTGTATTGATTTCTTAAGGTATACGTGTGTGTGTTTGTGAGTATAAAAGTATGCATATGTGCATACTTACTTTTATAATAAAGTAGGACAAATATAAACTTCTTAAATTAGAAAAGGTTTTGGGGGGTGTTTTACTCTGGCAGTTCTCTATAGCAGTTTGCTGAATTTGACAGGCTACTTAAAGTGAAGTATGTTCCATCTGTCAATGCCAAGACATATTCAATATAGCTATTTCAAATGTGTGTCACCTAATCTACCTAAGTTTCATTTTACTTTTCCTATAAAATCTGCATAAATATCATGTTTATGATTGCAAGGACATGAATACTTTAACAAAAGTCTAAACAACACAGGTGAAATCAAATTGTGTGCACCCAAATGAACCTGGTATTGGAGACTACCTTTTAACTGCTTAAGTGTAATTTTGCCCTTCAAGAAAAACCTTCTAACTAATGATGGCAGGAAGATGTCTCTTCCAGAGCAGCAGCTGAAACATGTAGCTGCTCTGTTCCATGATATTTTATTACAGTAGCAAGATCATTTTCAAGAAAAACATAAGGAAAACACATAACATCTTAAATTACTAACTTTTGATGAGAAGAGATGGTATTCCCAGGAGAAAATTCTCTGGAAAAGATTATTCCCAGGAGAAATTTCTCTGAAATTTCCCAGCAATAACAATTATACCATCTCCCATATGCAATTATAAGACCAAAACAAAACTGCAGCTAGAAGTTAGTGCCCTTTCATGCAGTGACTCCAGATCTTCCCATGTCAAGGCCTAAGATCAGTTCAGTATGTGAACTGGTAAGAGAGCTCTACCACTCGTCTGCCGAGCAAATCAAGATGTAATCTCTTCAGAGGACACTGTTCTCTGATCATAAGAGCATCCTTTTAATTGCTAAGATGCTAAACCTCCATTTATATTACTTGCACAGGGAAAAAATAATAAAAAAATAAATAAAAAAGAAAAAGAAAAAAAAAAAAAAGAGGAAAGGGGTTCAAAGGCGTAAAATAAGAAACACCAAAAAAAAAAAAAAAAAAAAATGAGGATGGTTCAGCTTCACCCCACAATGTCAGCAGTGCAGACAGCCATGAATTATATTGCACCACAAGCTCTCTCTGCTCCTGTATTCTCCTTGCATAGATCATTGGTTTTGGATCTACTTCACTGGCAGAATATGATCTGTCAGACTACCAAAGAGCAGAGAAAGAAGGGGAAATATCAGGCACCCTTATCTGTCCCAACAACAGCACACTTGTCTGAAGGAATGTCTCCCAAAACTGTCAAAAATACATGTTGTATTAAACTCTGCTTGTGCGGAAGATAACAAATTATGGGAGTTCAAAGATAGTTTTACCACAAGTTGGAAAGACAGAATATGCCTTCCTGAGCTTGTGTTATATCTAAAAAATAGAGAAAAAAAAAGAAAAAGAAAAAAGGAAAAATAAAAACAAAGACAAAAAGAGAAAGAGAAAGAGAAAGAGAAAGAGAAAGAGAAAGAGAAAGAGAAAGAGAAAGAGAAAGAGAAAGAAAG
>NC_048893.1:179294950-179325628 GCF_011077185.1 Oxyura jamaicensis
AAGAGAAAGAGAAAGAGAAAGAGAAAGAGAAAGAGAAAGAGAAAGAGAAAGAGAAAGAGAAAGAGAAAGAGAAAGAGAAAGAGAAAGAGAAAGAGAAAGAGAAAGAGAAAAAAAGAAAAAGAAAGGGGAAAGGAAAAGGGAAAGGGAAAGGGAAAGGAAAAGAAAAAGAAAAAGAAAAAAAAGAAAAAGAAAAAGAAAAAGAAAAAGAAAAAGAAAATAATTCCAAATTGAATAATTTAAATGTAAATAAATAGTTTCTCAATAAGACTTTATCTCTTTGGACTTTGAAAAGCCTTTCTTCTTGTTTAATCAGAACATTTTTCAAGCTTTGCAAGAAACATAGTATATTACAAATAATCATTGTATATATCTATATGTATATATCATATACATATATACATTGTATATATGAAATGATCTTTGATGGTTGATATACACTGTATAAAAGGTTGGTTTTTTTAATTTCAAAACCAGTGCAATGGTAGATGATTTTGCTGTGGCAGACATGACCAACTCACCTGTGAAAGGGAGCTATTGTGATATTGCTGGTCAGGCACCTAATGCTTTGTTATCTCAATTACTGTATAAATCATAAAAGTTCACACCCCTAAGAGGAAAAATAAATCTTCTTCAAGGAATGTGGAGGTCCCACAGAATGTTTCTGGACACCAATATTTTTCTTGATTTGTGAGTTATTTAGATTGCATTTATAGATAGTAAAATTTTGTTATTAAAGTTTGAAGTTTTCAATAAGAAAATATTTTGCATCTTTTGAGTAGATTTAAACTAAAAACAATAGGAAAAAAGTAAGAAAAACATTTGCTTTACAAGATAGTTTAAGGCTCGGATGTCAAGTTCCCCCTTCCCTTCTCACTGCTAAGCAAAACTGCAGTGTCATCTTTCTCATTTTACCACTGCAAAATCTCTTCTAAAATGCAAATTATGAAGCTAATTTTCTTGATGATTATGATTATGATTATGATTATTATACCTACTAACTACTGCTGTTCAGTGTTGAAGAAAAGCTTCTGGAGATACTCCCATATTTTTTGAACAAATGGCTTCTGCTTTTGTCTCCCCACACTGCAATTGCTCACATTTGATATCATGGCAGGATGTTCCAGAGAGTTCAGCAAAAAAAAGAGTGCTGAGGGGAAGAAATTTTTGACAAATTTGATAGAATTTTGACAAGGATTTCTATGAAATATTTCCTACAAGGTAGGGGTCTCAGTTATACACCGTTTTTCCAAGACACAATGTCAAAGAAAATGCAATGAAAACATAAAGCTAGGTAAGATTTGTGTAAGCTGCCTTTATTAATCAGTATAAACATACTTGGGTGTTTTATGACCAGGAGCATTATCTCCTCTGACTTTTCTGTCTTTTTTTTTTTGTTTGTTTGTTTGTTTGTTTGTTGTTTTTTTTGATAAAAAAGAGCAGAACATCTCCTGGAATTTCCTGGGTATCTTTTTGAATAAATTAAGCAATTAAAAGAATAAGAATGTATGTTTATGTCCTTCCAGGAACATGTGAATAAAAATCATGTGAATATATTTCTTAAAAATCAGCAAGATCTCAAGCAAAACTGTATTAGTCCATCATTTTAAGAACTAAATTATAAAAGTTACATTATTTTTTTTACATAAAATTTTGAATCAGTAATTTTTAGCAGTACACTCTGAAATTGGGTGCAGAAAGTGATCATGTAGCAATCAATATTTTCAAAAATGTACAATTTTCAATATGTCAGAATGCATTTTTCATGCCAAAACAGTTACTTAAACCCCAACATATAGTAGAAGTAGCTTGCCCATTATAAAAAGTGAAAAATATTAGCAAAAATAGAAAAATATTCACTTCCCATAAATGAAGGTATAAATAGAATAAAAGTTATTGGCAAGCTATTTCTTTTGCTTTAACCTGAAGAGTTTTCTCAGGTCTTTCCCTAAGTTGGAATCCATATTTTTTGAAGGTCCATAACAAATGTTTCCATCTGATTTGATAGGACCATGGGGTTCATAGGGGACTACTAGAAAAAATAAAAATAAAATAAATTTTTAAAAAGCCTAATTAAATATGGAATATGTGTGGGTTTAACTAATCTCCTCTCTTACCATGTGGAGCTCAAAAGAAAACTGATGTTGAGACATTCTGCACCAGTGCAATCAAACTGGCAATTAGAAATATATTTTTCAAGCCACACGTTGACCATATTTCCCTGAAACCAAGCTCTGCTCCCCACATTGAGCTCAGCAAGCCCATTTTGCTCATTCTTTTTCCCTTCTCCTCACTCTCAGAAACATTCATCACCACTGTGTGAACTTTTTTGCAGAATGGATGTCACAAAGTATGCAAAGAATACAGGAAAAAAGGTCAATGTCTGTGCCTTTTTTTCCTATGGCTGTAAAATGTATATGTAATCCTTCTGCTTTCAAGGGAAGTTTACTCTCAGTTAGAGGGATATTTTTATCTGTCACACCTTATCTATAGGGAAATTTCCTATTCTTTTCACTTTGTACTTATCATTAATGAAATTTTAATTTTATTTTTTTTTAGTTTTCTCCAGAGAGTTTCCTTCCCACTGTGCTGAGCAAGCCCCATTGCTGCAAGAGAGTAAATCTAACCCAGAAATATGTTACATTCACTTCAGTTGAAAAATAAAGGGCTGTGGTGTTCAGCACCGTGGTAGCTATGATAGCTATCACCATTTGGGAGTTATTTCTCAGCTCTCAACAGTGAAGCAGGACACTAGAGCCTTTCATCTCTCTTTGCTTTTACTTTACAAGCTTTCCTCAGAAGTAGGACTACTTTTGACAGCGTATATGGCAACCTGCCTGATTCAGCCCTGATGGAAATCACGTGGCTTTAGCTGTGGTTTGGTGGATGTTTCCCTTGGCAGCTCTTATGTAAAAGGTTCTCTCCACTCTTACCCAGAAGTATTCCTACTTGCTCCCATGCAATCCCCGTCAGTTGTACAGTACAACTGTTTGTCAGACTGTGAGAGGAACCAACACAAGGAACAGATTAAAAAGACCAAAGGGTAAAAAATAGCAGTGTTTTTGTTGTTGATTAACAAATACATTGTGCAATAAGCATCTGTACACCATGAGATAATAAAGGAACAGGAATAAGCACAGAGTCAGGAGAAGAGGGCAGGAGTGGTTTAAGCCAGCTTCGCTGCTAGGGCATGGTCTTCTTCTTATAAAACTACTTATAGACAGAGTGAATTATACATCTTCTGCTTTGCAGGATTCCATTTTATATTATCTTTGATGGAGATTATCTTTGATCAGACCTATCCAAATTATATAAGTTTCAGACGCGTCATTAAAAGAATCCAATACACAGGGCTGTTTGTTTGGATTACTTTCTCTTTTCTCCTCTGTTCATATTTATTTCAATAGATTTACCTTTGTTCCTTTTGCTTTCTGTTCAGGACTGTCGTTTTTTAAAAGATTCAGATGAAGCATCATCAGATAACATTTAGAAAAAAAGTCTTCTGAATTTATAGTGTTGATTCTATTTTTAGCTTGCAGTATATCTGCAGTTGAAGTAGACACCAGTAAGAAGTCTAGCAGGCAAACCTGTATTGCCAAGGAAATATATGACATGAATGAATCCTAAATTTTCTGAATCTCTTTTCTATTACTTCTAGGTGTGAGCTGAGCATTGTAAGGTTGAAAGAATCATTTGAAATAGGTGCATTCTATGTGCTGTCTCCATTGTTTGCACTTTACTTACAAGTGATCACATACAAAATGTGAAGTACAATATACTCATCAATGCCAACCATCTTGACATCAGCAAATCCAGTCAGTACAAACACCACTCTAACATCTGAAAAAAAATATTTCTCCTTTATAATAGCTGAAACTTAATTCAGAGTCTGGAATATGCTTTGTGATTCAGGCATTTCTAGACTACTGATAACACAATAATAATAAAGCATTGGTTGCTCTACACCTTCTATTTGAAAGAGGAAGCATATATTTCAAATTGCTTCTTGTCTCCAGTTGTCTGAAATCTGTTTTCTTTGGGGTTTAGGTGTTTTTAAAATGTCCAAAGTTTCACACCATTGTGATTTTAGAAATGAATTTCCTCTTATTTAAGCTCTGCTTGCATAATCCATGATGTTAAAACACTCATATAATCAAAGAAGGGTCCGACCTGTTGATTTTTGTCTCCCTGTAAGCAAAGGAGGGTAGCTGCCAGCTGAGAATACATTCCAGTGTGCAGAAACTTGAGCACGTGTGGCAGAAGGCCAACCTCGATGAACAGAATGCTCCTGACTGAAGTCATACACAAAAGAAAAGACTACAGAAGGTGAAAGGAGATTGGGCTACCCAGGAGGAGTGTGAAGGGATGCAATTAGGGAAGTCAAATTATCTGGACTTAAAACTTTAGAGTGATGTGAAGGGCAAAGAAGGACTTCTGCAGGTACACTGATAGCAAAAGGAAGGTTAGGAAAAAATTGGTCAATGAGACACAAGATCTAGTGGCAAAAGATATGGTAAAAGCCTGTTTTCATAGGTAAGACTTGGCCTCTGGCCTCCAGTGCTGTAAAACTGCTAGAAGAATCTGTAAGAGGGAAGCTCTAACCCCTTGGATGTGCACAAAACCATGAGACCAGATGGGATGCAATTAAGGATGTTGCAGGAGCTGGCCAGTGTTACTGCATGTCACTCTATCATTTCTGAAACATCATCGTTAATAAGGGGAAGTTAGTGATAGCTAAAAAAAAATAATAATAATAAAATTAAAAAAAAAAATGCATCTGTCATTAAGAAGGGAAAATGAGAATCTGGAAAACTGCAGTCTGCAATGTTTCAGGTTCCTGGGAAGATTGTGGTGCAAATCTTCCTTGAAGCCATCTTCAGGCACATGGGCACATGAAGGTGACTGGGAACAGCCAGCAAATCACAACTGACTGGCCTAATTGCCATTGCCAGATGCAAACACTGTCTCTATGGACAAGGACACAGCAGTGGATGCTTGACTTTATGGCTGACTTTAGCATGGCCTTCAATGAAGTCCATAATATCTTTACAGAAAAAATGATGAGACCAACTGAATATGAGAATAATAAGGATAGCTGTTGCCAGATCAAGCTGCAGAATAAACTCAAAACTCATGTTTAGTAGTTATGAGTTTATTTTTAGATTGTTAATATTAAAAAAAAAAAAAAAATGAAAAAGATCAATATGTAATAAGAATGAAAGCATGAAGAAAACCTTGTTTCTAGAAGAACATACCGATACTCCCAAAGAAGTTTAAGCACTCTAATGTTTAGATAAACCATTTACAAACTAATGGAATCAGCCAAGCTTCCAAAAGTAAAAATGTTCAAGGAAGAGAAGACATAAAACTGAGTTTGAAAGAAAAACACTACCAAGAGAAAAGTGGAGTTTCAGAAGAAATGTAAGCTAGCCATTTTGCAAGGAACAAAGCCTATGTTCCAATTTACTTAGGTAAACCCAGCTTTTCATGCTGCACCTTAGGTTCCTGAACCTTTCCTTCATCCTTTTATTCCTATTTCTTTCAACTTGATTAACATCAGCAGGGCTTGGTGGAGAAGAAGAGAGACCTTAGCACCACTGCACATCTTTCCAGTCATAGAGGCAGTGTAGTTTACCCTGCAGCCATTTCCCAAGACCATAATTTGCTGAAAGTAATCGTATAACAGCAAAAGAACCAGAGGTTAAGACACTGTTTTTAACCTAATTTCTACTTGGATGTCTTTACACCTCTCTTCAATTCTTGTTATGATTGACAGAAAGGAGAGGAGGTGAGCAAGTGAAAGAGGGCTACAATGAATACTAGCACCACTTTGATCCACGGTTCTGCCTTGGATGTGTGCTTTTTTCAGCCCACATCTGAAAGGTTACAGAAAGGTGACCAAATGCAGGAGATTATTCATTTGTCAGCATTAAAAAACACTGCTAAAATAGAAGGTTCCATTTTTTTAATTTCAGAAACACGATCATCTTGAAAATATAATAACGGTTATTTCTCTTTTCCAGCTACCACAGAAATATAGTCCAAAATGGAACAATATTTCCAGAAAGATCAGCAGTCTGAGTACCTTGGAAACATCAAGTTTTAGTTTACAATCTGAAATTTATGGCTGCCATCCTGGGATACCTTTCAAAAGAAGATAGCAGGATGAAACCTAGGAAATCTATTCCAAATCCCAGAAATTATATTTGAGAGAGCAATTCCCCTTTGGCAACCACATGGACTAGATGACCTAAAGGTGTTTTCCATTTCTGCTTAAGTCTTTTAAAAATAGATATGTTTAATAAATTCTTATAGCTTTTATAAATGTCACAATGTATAGTTGTGGGTCATTTGAGTCTGACTAAAAGACCCAGATGGACCTGATCTTGCAAAATCTTACATCAGAAGTTGTTAGCTATATAAGCAGGGCCTTGAACTTGGTGAGTAGTACTCACAGCTCATGAATAATGTCCAAAGGTGAAGATATGGGATCACAACTTGCAACTTCTGATCCCTCCTATCCTTGTGATAGATATAAAACAAGAGAATGAATCCTACTGGATACGAGTGTCCCAGTGCACAGTCAAGTCTAAGAAAAGGATTTGCAAATTGAGGGCTAATCCCTCAGTTCAGTCCTCGACTTCTTCCATTTACTGATTCCCTCAGCACGGATAAGTGCTTCTGGTTGGACTGCTTTGTATTTCTTGTATACCCCAGGAAACTACTGAAACAGAAAAGGGCATTATTTTGAGATGTGAGGTTGAAGTCTTCTGTTTTAAGGACCAGTGACCTTGAAATGGTGCCATTTATGATCCTGAGGGCAGCAAGAAGGGAGCACGGAAAGCTCACTACCCTGGATTGCCTAAGTAGAAAAAAAATGTGTTTGTGTTTAATTTATTAATTTTTATTTATCCAAATATGTATTTATTTTATTAATTTATCATTTCTGAATTGTTTCTAAGTCTACCTCTCCACATTCAGGTGAAACATTTTGGTAAAGGAACTTCTGAATGAAACTAGAAAGCAATGAACCAACCAAAGTTGGAACTGAACAAAAATACAGGTTTTGGTTTGTGTTTTTTGTTGTTGCTGTGGTAGTGATTTGATTTGGTTTGGTTTTGCTTTGTTTTATTTTTTCTTTTAAAGCAAGACTGATACCGGACTTTTTCCTTTACACTGAAAAAATACTCCCTTCAGATGTAAACAGCAAAAAAGCTCTTTCAATAACAAAAATCAATGCACTCTAATATTAATCTGGAGTTTACCTTGCACAGTGGCACACTGGTAAGCAATATTTTCAATAGTCGCCTTGCAAAATTAGGTGGCTCTCACATCATATGTCCATTTTCTTTCATTTGGTCTGTCTTCTGTAGACTGACATATTTGTCTTGCAACTAAATCTGAGCATTTTGAGTAGCTCAGTAAGTAACATGACCACAAAATTTTCATTTGTTCATTGTGTTCTAGCTTATCCCCTGCTGAACCTTTATGTTTCTTACCCATTTGGGAAGGATTTTTGTATTTGCAGATTACGCATTAATATCTGTTGTGGTTTAACCAAAGCAAGCAGCCAAGTTCCACCCAGCCACTCACTCACTCTCTCCAGGTGGGACTGGGGAGAGAACCAGGAAGGTAAAAGTGTGAGAATTCATAGGCTGAGATAAAGATTGTTTACCAGGCAAAGCAAAAGCTGCATGCTCAAGCAAAACAGAACAAGGAATTCATTTTCTACTTCCCATCAGCAGGCAGGTGTTCAGCCACTCCCTGTAAAGCAGGGCTCATCACAAATAAAGCTTTATTGGGAAGACAAATGTCATCACTCCAAACATCTCCCTCTTCCTCCTTATTTACCCCAGATGATGTTGCTGAGCATGATGCCATATGGTATGGGACATCCCTTTGGTCAGCCTGGATCAGCTGTCCTGGCTGTGTCCCCTCCCAGCTCCTCTTGCACCCAAAGCCTTATGGCTGGCTGGGCAGCACAAGGAGCAGAACAATCCTGGCTCTGTGTGAGCTCTGCTCTGCAACAGCCAAAACATCGGTGTATTATCAACACTATCTTTATCAAAAATCCAAAACACATCATCATATGAGCCTCTACAAAGAAAATTACCTCTATCCCAGCCGAAACCATGACAACATAATTTGCTAATTTTAACTAGAGTGCTAGCATCACATCTCAGTGCTAGCTCTGTACAATGAAAATGATCATTGGCCACTTGAGCAAGGCCATTCTTCATATCAAGATTTAGGCAGCTCAAAGCCTCTTCATTCCATCGTGATTAGCTTTGCCCAGTGAGAGCAGCAATTGTAAATACTGATTTGCAGACAGTTAGTAGCCATGTTGCTAGGACATAGTCAGTAAAACTCAGCATTTTCACTGGGACAGAGGACTAAAACTGGGACTCATGACTTGGGACATCTGGCAGTGCTAAGTGAGGAGAGTGGCATAGGGTTAGTCAGCATGGACACACATACAGCTTTACAGGTTCTGTTAAGTAGGAGTTTCAGTTGCATAGTTTAATTCCCAGAGGTTTTCCCATTTCAACATATATTGGCCTCTAATGTAAGTTGTACTTCCTGACCCAAAAACCTTAGGTCTGTTACAAAAGAATACAGTGAATTAGTGAAAACACTTATTTGTACTACTGAATGCATAGGAGCTCCTAACAGGGTTTGCCTGGAAAGTGTTTTCCCAACTGATAAAACTTTATGAGCTTAGAGCAATGTTCCTAGTCCTCATCAAGACAAACTGAATAGTGTTTGAAGGTTTTTGTTTTGTTTTGTTTTAGACAGGAAGAAAAAAAGGCAAGCAAAAAGAAAAAAAAAAAAAAAAAAAAGGCAACTGACAAGAGATTGAACTCACAGTTTAGTAGTTATGGCAATTGCCTAATGTGCAAGAGATCTTGGTCCTATTCCCAGGACCCATGCATATTTACTTCTGCAAACCACTGCAATTCTAGGAACAGAAAACAAGAGAGTAGACAACACTGTCTGTGATGTGGAAGACCATGGTCAAGTTGCTGGTATAAAGCCAAAAGGGATATTTTACCTTTTCAGCTATTAGTTGTTCAATCTTTATTTTCTGCCTTTGACCAGGAAAACTATATAAATTAGCAATTAGATATTTATTTTTTTTTGTATGTGAAAGTTTTGTTGCGAGTCTAACGTATTTAGGAAAATATTTTAGTGTGGTGAAATATTATTTTCTAAAGAAAATCTTTTTCACTGCTCATTTCCAAGAACATTTCACCATTTTAGGGACTTTACATGCCATTTGCAGAGCCAGGTTTTATTTCAAAGGTCTTTGAGTCAGAGAAGACAGAACAGATAAACTGTGAAAGAACAAACTATGAAAGAAAGGAAACAAGTATTTAATCATTAAATAGCTTTGACTAGAGGTCATATGTGAAATAATATAAGAACCTTATATCTCCTGATTTCTAAAATAGATCCTACTCAATCTGCAAAAACCAAGATAGGTTCAGCCAGACTACCTGCCTTCTTTAGTGAACAGCAGTTTGTTACCTCCATTCTAGGGGACTCTGGCCCAAATTAGGGAGAAAGGCAACAGAAAGCATCTAATGAAAAATTGTTAAATATTTGGTAAGTTAGTTCAAATATTCAAACTTCTGCTAAAGAAACTCTACATTTTTCTCAGAATTTTGCCATCTAGATATAGTTTCTTTCCCCTCTTTTTAAAGCAGACTAAGGTTGTTTTTTGTTTTGTTTTGTCAGGATGAGGCGGGTGAGAAGGGGATGTCTCAGATCTTATAGCCCAAAGCATATTATGTATATTTTGTTTTAATCTTAACATAGAAGTTGGAAGCAGATTAAAGCCATGGATTCCTGGATATAAGTGTAAATATTTGCACCAGGCTTTTCCACTTACAATGACATTTTTCACGTTTCCATGCTGCACGGGTTTTCCTTGCCTGCGGTGATCTTTCTGCCAGTTTTGTTTGGTCTGACTGAGTCAGACAGCGTACTTGGTGGAAAAAGTGAGGAATACTGAAGTTACATATATTTGTATTGATTGTTTGATTTTTAAATATAGTCATATTTGTGTTTTTGACAGTTTATGTGAGTTATGCAGAAGCTCTCACCCTTACACATAGTAATCAAATATTTTTGCCTAAAATTATTTCCAAGTACAATGTGAATGTATGACTGATCTACCAGCTTTTCAGATGTGTCAGAAACACTACAAGCATTTCCCATCCATTAAAGGAATTTAAATACAATAAAAGTAAAAAAAAAAAAAAAAAAAAAAAAAAAAGAGTGATTTTTTTTCCTTTTTTCAGTCACTTGACTGCCAGGACTTTACAAATATGATGGAGAGAGGGTTGGCAGCTACATCAGCCAGTTTCCTCAGGACCCTGGGATACATGTCATTGGGCCCATAGACTTACACTTCTTCAGTTTCATCAGGAGGTCTCAAACCTTATCTTTGCTTACAGTAGGAGGGATTTTGCTCCTCCAGCCCTTGCCCAGAGGTTCAGGTATGCAAGAGACATGGGAAGCCTAACTGGCAGTGAAGACTGAAGCAAAGAAGTTGTTGAGTACCTCAGCCTTCTCTATATCTGCTGTTACCAGCTCTCCCTTCTCATTTATTGGTGGGGTGAACTCTCCTTGGCCTTTCTTTTCTGACCAATGTACCTATAAAATCCCTCCTTGTTATTCTTTTCAGCTCTCACCAAGCTCAGTTCCATCTGTGCCTAGGCTTTCCTGATCCCATCCCTGCACATCTGCACAGCATCCCTGTGCTCTTCCCAGGCCACATGTCCCTGCTTCCACTGCCTGTACATCTCCTTCTTACATCTCAGTTTGACCAGCAGGACCTTGCTCAACCACTGGTTTCCTGCCTTCACTGCTTGATTTCTTACACATGGTGAGGGCAAGAGTAAGGACAGTACAGAAGACAGGACAGGACCCTATTTCTTATCTCTTCAGTGCTTAACATAGGAACAAATCAAGTCTTTGATTTAATTTTAAGACCTAAGGAAACAGTCAGGCTTCTGGTTTAATTCAATTTATCTGAAAATCTTTATATAATTCATCCAATAAAATAAAGCAGTGTCAAAGTCTTCCGGGAGCACTCAGTCAGACATGGTGGGTAAGCAATCACCATGTAAACCTTTAAAGTCATCTGTCTTTTATGATTGGCTAGAGAGGAAAACAGTAGTTGTTTACTAAACTGTATGATACATCATCTTAATCTTTGAGACTGTATCTTGTGAGTGAGGAGAAAACACCTTTCTTTTTGGGTAGTTGATAAATTTGTTGTTTATTGAAATGAGTAAATGATCTGCTGTAAAGAAACTCTAAGATGTCAACTTCTAAAGGAGGCTTTGCTCTGAACAATTGGTACTAACTGTGAGCCCTCTGTATCAGTTTTTCAGAAAGCGGTTGATGATTTGTGTGTGCATGAGCAAACAAACTTATGAAAGAATTAATGAAAAGTTAAACCAGGCAGGAAGATAGATTTCTACATAACTGCCAAATAAAAAACAGATTGAATAAAGTCATTTTCCAGTGGGAGCCAATAATAGTAATAGAAAAAGCATACAGAATATAATTTAATTGTGAAGCTAAAGAATTTCTATATGCATGGCAAATGTAAAATAAACTAAAAGGGCTTGCTTATATTAATTTAATCAAACATTTAAATATTTTCTAAGTTCAAAACAGCAACAGCATGGTAATAATGTGAGATTATTTGAAAGCTACTTCCGGAGACTACATCATCACACAAGGAAAAACACTAACCAAACCTATGGAAACTGTGAAGCCACTGCACTGCTACAGTATAACTAGATTTAGCTGTGTTAGCAAATTCCACCTAAGGGTTAAGCGTTTATGTAAAGCAAAGAGTTGTAAATACTGAGGATGTTTCAGTACAAATGCTTTTCCTCAAACATTTAAAACTGTACATGGCCATAAAAGACTTTTTCCTTCTCTGTTCTCTTCTTCTCCCAGGGAACCTACAAATTGCCAGAAACCTCCCAGAGCTCCCTGCTGGGAAGGTATAAAATGTAGATTGGTGGTGAAACCAGAATGAAATGTTAAGAGGGGCTGAGTAAATCATCTAGCCAAGCAACAAACATCTGGGTGCTGTTAATTCTTCTTTCTGATCAGCATATCTTGTTTCTTGTCATCATGTATTTTTCTTACAGATCTGTTTTCTGTCATTGCCATATTGATTTCCAAACTGCCCTTTGACTTAGATATTCATTCAGGTCTCTAGCTCCCCTCATAGGAGCAGGAACCTCTTTTCCTTGTTCTTGATTCTTCAGGATTTTTCAGGATTCAGAACCAAATCCCCCTCCATGGTTTTAATGTGAATTGTGGACTTAGTTAAATTACCACATAAATATGGCCTTTGACACATATCTTTAGCACATATCAGTTAATTCAGTATAAGCACAACAGATTCTGTGTTCTTGGTCCCAGATTCATGGTACATGAAAATTCCAGGAGCAGGTCTAAAGTAATTGATGTGGTATGACATCTGTGAACTGTTCAGTTGATTCTGGAAATAAACAAATAAATAAATAAATAAATACTCGGGTCAATATCCAGGTCCTACCCCTGTAGGAAAAACAGAAATTTCTTTCCTCTTTCTAATGAAAAAAAAAAAAAAAAAAAAAAAAAAAGACATGGAAGAGTACCTTTTGATGTCATGGACATGTGTCTATGTTCTCTTCTGTTTATATTTTCACTTATTTTAACTTATTGCTGAACAATCTCCATGTATGCATATCCCATCAGGGACAGATGTTTTCTTTGTTTTGTTGAGCACATGAAAATTCTCACATAATGAGTCTGAGATTTGAGAAATAAACAGTGTAGGTTCTTTATGGCTTGTTAGTTAATCAGTGAAAAACATTCTTCATTTCCTCAGTAGAGTTATTTGGATTCAACTCAGCTTTAGGGGGAGGGGCTTGAGCGGGTTAGGGTTGTCTGGCAAAATCCTCTTTTGGATCTGTGGTATGGAATATTACTGCTGCTTTAAACACCACTGTTTGAAACAGGCTATTGCAAATTAGCCCAAGTTGGAAGCTTCATCCTGTTTTGTCAGGATTGCTCTACCCTACAAACTTTACTCCAAAAAATGTTTTAGGTACCTAACTATGTGTCATTCACAATGCAGTTTGCAAGTTGGCTTTCAGCTCCTGCAGTGTTTGTTTATTGCCCCATTATTAAGAAAGATGCCAAAACAGTGATGAGTGGAAATGTGTGAAAAGTCATAAAGTCAGTGCTGTAAGCTCAGGAGTGATGGAGAATATTGTTATAAAGACAAAGAAATTAAATATACTCTGAAAATATTGTATTCATTTGTATAGATCTCCCAAGTCAGAATTAGAGAAAAAAAAATAGCAATATTATATTGATGCACTCATTAAAAAACTTCACCTTCTGAAAAAGGAAAGAATTCACTCCACATCCCAAAAATATAGGAATTACTTTTCATGTATTAGACAGATTAACACTGGTAATTGCATGCAAATTACAGTAGCTTATAACTGCTTAATTGTCTAATGACAAAAAATATCTTTCAGTTTACAGAAACCCATTAAATGGATCTATACTTTTCTCAAGTTTAAATATTTTATATAATTCTTAGATAAAGTCCCCAAAAATATAACATCAAGGTGGAGGTAGGTATGATGGGAAGCACAGACTTTCTCCCGCAGGTTACAGAAAACAAGCCCTGTACCAAGCAATGATCTGAGGGGCACTAAAGTCTTATTAATCCTCCAACTCCTTTTTTTTCTTTCCCCTGGTAAATTTGTCTCTATCAGCTAGGGACAGAGGAAATCAGTGATTCCTCTCATCCTAAGGGCAGGTATGTAAGGCCTGTGGATGAATCACTTCCTCATTCCCTTGACTACAGTTCTCCAGCTACAGGCTGTAGATCATTTTAGACTGGATGACTAACTTGCAGATGACATTTGTTAGGCGACCTATTCACTCACGGCTCATTGAGAAGAAAGAGTTTCTTTGTTTTTTGTGTTTGTTTTTGTTTGTTTGTTTTTAGAATCATAGAATGGCTTGGTTGGAAGGTACCTTAAATATCATATATTTCCAACCCCCCTGCAGGGATGCCAACCACTAGATCATGTTTGCCAGGGCCCCATACAACTGGTCTTGAACACTTCCAGGGATGGGGCATCTACAACCTCTCTGGGCAACCTGTTCCAGTGCTTCACCACCCTCTGAGTGAAAAATTTCCTTCTAACCTCTAATTAAAGTCTCCCCTCTTTCAGTTTGAAACCATTCCCCCTTGTCCTATCATTAGCTACACAAGTAAAGAGTCCCTCTCTACCATTTTATAAGAACACTTTTAAGTATTGAGAATTTAAGTTTTGTTTTGTTTGTTTGGTGGTGGTGGTTTTTAATAGTAGAAAGTGATGGGTTGCTGAAGACTTCTTTCACAGAGCAAAGAAAGGCACAGTAATAACCCATGGCTGGACACTGAGTCCAGACAACTTCAAGCTCAGCCCATGTTTGTAGTCATCACTTGAACAGATTACCAAAGAAAGTGACAATTTTCCCACCTCACAGAATCAAAGAATCAGAGAATGGCTGAGGTTGGAAGATACCTCTGGAGGTCATCTGGTCCAAGCCCCTGCTCAAACAGGGCAACCTGGACCATATCCAGGCTGTTTTTGAAGATCTCCAAGCACAGAGGCTCCACAGCCTCTCTGGATAACTAGTGCCAGTGCTCCATCAGCCACACAGTACAGAAGTGTTCCATGATATCCTGATGGACTCTCCTGTGTTCCAGTTTGTGCCCTTTGCTTCTTGCCCTGGAACTGGGCACCACTGAAAAGAGCCTGGCTTTATTTTCTTTGAACCCTTCCTTCAGGCATTTATAAACATTGGTGAGATCTCAGTGAACCTCCTCTTCTCCAGGCTGAACAGTCCCAGCTCTCTCAGCTGGTCCTCACAGGAGAATTGCTCCAGTCCCCTGGCCATCTTGGTGGCCCTCTGTTGGACTACCTCCAGTATGTCCAGGTCTCTTTTACTGCAGTGCCCAGAACTGCACACAGTTCTCCAGTTGTCACTACACCAATGATGAGTAGAGGGGAATAATCACCTCTTCTGAACTGCCAGTGATACTTTGCCTAGTGCATTCCAGGATACCACTTGCCTTCTTTGCACCAGAAGGCTTTTGCTAACTTGTGTTTGTCTTGATGTCCATCAGGATGCCTCAGTCTTTTTCTGTTAAGCTGCTCTCCAGCTGGGTGGTCCTGATGCCTGAGGTTTTTCCTCCCTAGGTGCAGGACTCTGCAATTCTCCACGTTGAACTTTGTGAGATTTTTGTCAGACCAGCTGTCCCAGCCTTTCAAAATCCCTCTGGATGTCTGTGCAGCCCTCTGGTGAAGACAACTCCTGTATCTTCAAATCAAGATTAGATGCCTTTTTGAAAGACAAGTCTTAACCACACATATTAGGACAGTAGAAAATAATAGAATGAAGCTGTTTGACCTATTTCACACAGAAAATGAAACTAGATGACCTTCCATTTCCTTCTTGTTTCAAATTTATCATTCTAATGAATGGTTTATTTATTTATATTTTTCTTTGCCTGACAGAGAATGTCTGATTAATGTATTCTCAAAGAGAAATGAGCTTTTAATTTAATAATCTGATCACTAATTTCACCAGTTATTCCAAGTATTTGGGAGCTGATTATTTATTTATTTAATATAGTATAACTGTTCTCTGGACAATTTAATCAAAGCCATATGATAGGCAGCACAGTCTTTATTGTAAGTGTTTCTAGACACCGTTGACTATTCCATGATAGCTGTTTTTCAAATAAAAATATAATTTCTCAGAGGACTAATTGGTTACTAAATCAAAAACTGTATTAACAACTTTGTGCATTTTTGGTCAGTAGCGAGATTTAAATCTAAATATTGAAGAAGAGAAGGTTGGATTAAAATAAATATTTTCTATCTGTGACAGACTCCTGGCTTGAGAGAACCAACCTTTTGCCATGAAATTTGGTGAACAGAGAAATGATGATAAAGCTCCAAGGTCTGACAGAAGAAACTTGGGAAGGAAAGAGACTTAGTGGCTATGCAAAAATCAGTTTTGCTTTTGCTGTCCCTTCTGGTCCCTCTCTTTCAAAATTAAAAAAAAAATAAAAAAAAATAAAAAAAAAAAAAGATACTTCTGGTATGTATCAGTTCTCCCCTATCTGTAACAGCTGGAGGACATAAAACTGACAAAAATAAATAAATAAATAAAACAGAGAAAGAGAGAGAGAGAGGGAGACTGGAGAGGAAACTATTCAGTGAAAGCACTCCAAATGCCAAACCAGTCATTTGCATTGCTGGTGTGTCATTTGTGGGGAGTCAGCAGCAACCTGGTGACTGTTTGTCAAGGCTCCACACCAAGCACTCTATAATACATGATTTATAAAATACTGTAACTTGCTTAAAAATGTTGTGAATGGAGATACAACTTAAGTGTAACTCTTCTGGTGGCAGTGAAGTAACATAAGGGATCAATTTGCCAGGTTAACACTGTAAAACCTGAGGCAAACACAGGGTTAGTACCAAATCTTGAACTACATAATTTATTGTTAGAATCTAGAAATGATTTGCTGTCTGTTGCAAATGGCATATTAAAGGATTCTTTCAAAGGAGTCTCCAGATCTGAAAATGCTGTAAGGTTGCAACTGGAGGATATGAAATGTAATTAATACCTGTTTCAGTGTGAGATAGAGTGCCTTGGTGGACCCTAATGATCTGTCCCAAGGCCTGGATCAGCTCTAACTGGAACCACTCAATAAAATTTTCTCAGTCAGTCCTAGCATCAGCCCAGCTTCCTCACTGTTTAATAGAAAGAAGGAAAGCCAGGAAACAATTCTGGCTTCCCACACGCAGACAAAATAGTTCTGGATAGCTAAATGTAGTTCCCTGTAGAGACACCTGACTATATGTAATCTTCATTTCTTATACCAGTTGGGAAGCTGTGTATCTTTGTATGTTCTCAGACTCATAGACCAGTGGGAAGGGACCTCAGGAGGACATTTGATACATTCCCTATTCACAGCAGAGCCACCTTCCATCTTAGATCACATTGTTCTGTGTCTTTTTTTAGCCCATGCTGACCTCAGGTATCTGCCCAACCTTGCACTGTGCCTAAAGATAGCTGCACAAAGTGCCTTTTGACTCCGTTTCTAGCTAACCAATTTATCTTATATTTTCCCTCTCTAGCTTGCTTGTAACCAGGCCCTGATCTCACAACCACATCTTAGCTTTTCAGCTTGTGCTGCTGTAATGTCTCCATTCAGAAAACCAAACCCATTTGGGTCATCCTGGATTTTTATTTGAAACTATGGATTCTGTACAGATTTACAGACCTACTGAATTTAGTTTTTTACTTCCATGGCTTAAAGTTCAGGATAACAGTACAGCGGATTTTCCTAAGCATAATATGATCCTGAATTACCTCATGTTAAAAATACTCCACATAGAAGTTATAAAGATTTGAGTCATTTTTCCTATGGAGTACATTACTTTAGATAGAAACATTTTTCTGCAGTCTGGAATAAATTAAGATGGGTCTGTACATACCAATGCCAATTAAATAGTAAGAACGAAGAATTTCTTATATTCTCTTTAAAAATAAGGGATATTCATTCCAAAATGTGCTTTATTTACCATAAGACCATTGTCAGTTCTCTTCCCAAGTACTTTATTTAACTGGAGTTGTAGAACAGGATCAGCCAAACTCATAAAATCAAAAAGAAAAAAGAAACACATAGAGGATGAAAAGCCAGTGGATACAATCTATGATTCTGAAGCTCAGCAGCACTGGCAACAGGTACCATTCTGAGCATCCAATACCCTGAGAGGAAAAGAAAAAAAGAAAGGAAAAAAAAAAATTAAGAGTATACCTGATATGATCTATCACATAGTGTTTAATCTAATTAGCAGTGATCAGTGTTCTCAAGGACTATGCAGCCAGTTCCTCAACAATTCTGTTCTCAAAGAGCATTCTTGATAGGGCTTAAGCAAAGAAATAAGGTCCTGTGATGGCAGGTAAAAGACTGCCCACATTCACTCTTCTCTGGATGGCAGCAGTCTGAGAATGAAGTAAAAATAAATAAATAAATAAATAAATCCGCACTGACTGAGATTCACATCCATTGCTCTGGGCAGTCATTCCTGTATAGGAATGAAATACCAGATCTTGTCTGTACATCCTGAGTGAATGATGAGAAATCCATGCAGTAAATCTGATGCTGTCAGAGGGTATCAGATTCACTACATGTACACAAACACAGCATACGTCAACCTTCCCAGACTGATTGTCATATCCTGTACTGTGATCTGTACATATGCTGTGAAAATGCACAGCAACCCAATCAGAGGTACTGTGCAATAGAAATAGTGGGACTGCTGGATGTCCAAATTAAAAAAAAAAAAAAAAAAATCACATAGGGAAAAGAAACTGGAGAAGCACAGCTACATGGTAGCACTACCTTGGTAGCACTTCCCTTTAGGAAAGCTTCCTTCTCACAGTATCATTCTGGACAAAATGCCCAGGATACAGCTAGATAAATACATAATACAATGTGTGAAAAATTGGCTGACAGATTAGGCTGTAAGGGGTTTTGGCAAAAGGGGTTACATCAGATTGGCAGCCAGTCAATGGTGGGGTTCTCCAAGACTCCATTTTAGGGCCAGTTCTCATCAATGTTTTTATAAATGATATAGACACAGGAGCTGAGTGCATACCAATTAAGTTTGTGGACAATACTAAATTAGGAGGAACTGTTAACTCCTTCAGTGGAAGAGAGGCCTTGCAGAAAGATCTTGACAAATTAGAGGCCTGGGCTATCACCAACTGCATGAAGTTTAACAAGAGCAAGTGCTGCATTCTTCCCCTGGGACAGGGTAACCCTGGCTATACATACAAGCTGGGGGACAAGAGGCTGGAGAGCAGCCCCACAGAAAGGGATCTGGGGGTTCTGGTCACAGCAAGCTGAACACGAGCCAGCAGTGTGCTGTGGCAGCCAGGGGGGCCAACCATACCCTGGGGTGCATCAGGCCCAGCACTGCCAGCCAGGCGAGGGAAGGGATGGTCTCGCTCTGCTCTGTGCTATGTGGCCTCGAGCACTGTGTGCAGTTCTGGGTGCCACAGTGTAAGAAGGACTTAAAACTATTAGAAAGCATCCAGAGGAGGGCTATGAAGATGGAGAAGTGTCTGAAGGGCAAACATGAGAAGTGCCTGAGGTTCCTTGTTTTGCTCAGCCCAGAGCAGAGCAGGCTGAGGGGAGGCCTCATGGTGGCCTGGAGCTCCCTTATGAGGGGAAAGGAGGGGCAAGGCGCTGAGCTCTGCTCTATGGGGACAGTGACAGGACCTGAGGGAATGTGTCTGTCTGTGTGCTTTGAACTGTAAAATAGTTTATGTGTGCATACTTCGCCAGGCTCATTTTAAACCAGACATGTCCTCCCCCATTCCCAAGCTCACTTTCCATTATTTTCATCATGAATTATTTCCAATCCATCCCAGTGTCTCTTGCGGAGGAGGTAGGCAGCTCAAACCTTCGGGGCATTTGTCTCCTGGCTTCTTTCTTCCCCTCTTTTAGCTTGCTGCTTTGTTTCGACCAATCTCTGTTCCTTCATGTTTTCCTGCCACCCTTTCTCAGTGTGCCCAGCCAGTGTGGGTTACCTGCAGTAGCAGTCCGTCAGGAGTGTACCTGTCCTAGTAATTCATCTGCAATACTGGAAGCAGCACAAATATCAGTGGGTTTCTTCAGGTACCCTGTCAGTTTCTTCCCATCAGAGACTGCACCCAAATTACCACATTTAGCTTTTCCTGATGGACTTCTCATATGAAGCTTTCTATTATCTTTCTATAATTCACACATCAGAATATCCTAAGCCAAAATGTAATTCTAAAGTACCAGAATTCCAGAATGTAATAGTGTGTTGGTTGAGAAACCACATCACTGTGCTCAGTCCTGTTGTGAAACACTTTATGTCACTGCCACTACCAACTCCCTCTTAACTTCCCTATCTGCCTCAGGTCCTCAAGTACTTGGCAATCTTTGTAGGTTCCTTCCAACTGAATGATTCTATTCTGTTTTGTTCTGTTCTGTTCTGTTCTAGAAACAAATGACCAAGAGGACCAAAACTAGGCAGATGTCCCTGAACATCCTATGAATGTCCCTGCCTCCCACAAGAACCAAAACAAGCACAGACTTTAAATATTCCATCACATAAAAAGTTTAGAATTTCATGCTTAACCACCAAAAGAGTCACATTAGCTATTAGTTATAGCAGGAGAATCAAAGCAGAAATGCATATAAATTATTAGCTCTTCATGCACAAGAATTACTTCAAAGTCTTTCGGTGCCAAAATAAACAGTAAAAGAAATTTGAAAATGTGGATGCAGTATCATTGTTTTTTTTGTTTGTTTTGTTTTGTTTTGTGTTTTTTTTTAATGCTTGCTGTTGTAGAACTGACAAATATTATCAACAAGTGACTGATAAACAACTATATATCACTGTGCTTTTCCCTCATACAGAAGTGTTCTTAGAAACAGCTGTTAAATATTCATGCTGTCAGAGAAGATTTGAGTGTAAAGTCTAATTTTGCTTATTTTTTTATTTGCATCTGCAGTTTATAATATGGTTTATGAGCACATATGACTATTTATGAGCACATATGACTAGGCTGATAGATTTGACTCAGTGTTGTGTTCTCTAAAACAGTCCCCACTACAAAGATGTTATTAAATGTTATTATAATACTTTTGATCAATAGTGTCTTTGGCAACAGGAAATGTACTAACACATTTTGATGTTTTTGTAACCAATTTGACTGTTTAAAAAGCTGAGACTAACAGAACCTTGAACTGTCTGGAGATTAAGTACACTGAAAAAGTAGCTTCTTTCATTCTAGTATTGGAAAATGAAATACTTTCCTGGGTGCTCTTCTGCATAGAAAGGAGAGACCCTAGCATGGAAGATTAATGTTATGCCCAGGGCATGAAAAATTAAACATCCCTGTTGGGCTCAGCTATTGAAAAGAAGGATACAGTATAAATTAATAACATAAAGAGTTGCCCAAAGCAGCAGGTATAATAGAGATCATGTGCCTTTGGGAATGTAAATCTGTTACACCCCCTTGTTGTTTCTCTTTCCAGAGGCTGTAACACTCATATTGGACTGCAAGAGACATTTCAAGAGAAATCCAGTGTTTCTGTAATTCTCATTTTTGGTCATTTAATTGTATTCTGCAATTTCTTCTGGCTTTTCTGCAGGAAAGTTTGATTCAGGAAATTCTGATTCAGGAAGGCAAATAACTGAATCTCTCCTTCCAGACACACTGTACAGCAGAAATGTCTAGAGGAATATTTTTGGAGTTATTCCTAAGGTAAGATATACAAAAACCTAAAAGGTGAAGCCAGCTGAAAACACATTAAGAAATTAGAGACACTCAGCTAACCAAAGTGAATCAGGACCATAGAAATTTTGCTATTACAAATCCCTCATTAATGATAGTCATGCTTATGTACATGTACATGTGAAAATATATTGCACACATTTTAAGCAACCCCCAAAAAAAAAAAAAAAAATATGGAAAGCCTTAAAGCCCCATGAAATTTGTACAAAATCTTAACCATTTTAACCTCTTTGGTTTATTCAAAAATATGAGCATTTTATCTAATATACATAAGCCCCAATGGAACACATATGTTTGGACTTTTCTCCAGTTTGATATCCCTGATACTGTATTAGAGACATAACTGTCCAAACGAACTGTGGGGCCATACACCTGGAGAATTCAGTTGATGTGAACAGATAGCCCTTGCCTGTGTACTAATGTATACCATTATCTTTCTCTGATCAAATGTGCACTCATTTCTTCCTGTCATTTGAAATCAGACATTACATATACATCACAGTCATTGGAATAGGTACTAAGTAGAAACTCAAAGCCTCCAGGTGAAATGCCAGTTTCAAAGGTCAGCAGCACTGGAACCAGAAGTAAGACTTTGGTGATTTCTTGATTTATGTGAGGGAAGGCATGAGGGAAAGAGAGACATAGACAGGGACAGCAACAGCCCAAAAGAAATCACAATTCCTCAGTCTTTACATATGGTCCCTCCTTATCCGTCAGTGATGTAGTACTTTTCTGCTGGTTTTATTTAATCAAGTGATAAATATGAGATAGTCATATAGTATCATGTGCTTAAGTAAAAATGAGAATCTGTTTAAGCACAGTATATTAGAGCCCTTGTTGTCATTCCTGTTACAGAAGTCCATTTAATTTATCTTAATTCATACTGAATATTATAACTGCTGTAGAGGAACAAACAAATAAAGACATTCTGAATACTGTTTATATTTGCTATTACCAGAAAACTATCTCAAAAGACATCTGTTAACATTTTTAACCAACTTGTAATCTGCAAGAAAATTCTCAGCAACAAATGAATTCATTTGTTTATATTATATGTTCCTCGGAAATCTTGACTATTCAGATTTGATATGCTTAAAGAAAATATTTTGTAGAGAAGGTTATATTCACACAGTAAAGCCACATCACCCAGGGACATGGTCCATTTTCCTTTGTAAAACCCAAATGGCTCTACAGAGCCAAGAATTTGTTGTTTGTGCAAGCAGCAAGCATGTAAGCACTGCTGTAAACAAGGAAGCCATAGCTTACACGGGAAAACATTCATCACTGTATGGACACTAGGAGACCCAGCGCACCAGCACCAAGGGCCTAGGCAGTAGTACCTGCAGATGAACAGTCCTCTGCCACTGCCTGTCTTTCTCCAGAGCATGCGAGGGAGTCTTCATTTCTCTCTTCATTTAGACAGGCGGTCATTAGATGTCTAGTTGTAGGTCTCACCTTCATAGTCTTCTGCTGCAACAACTTCCCCATTCATTCAACTTGAATTCATCTTTCTTGAGCATGAATGGCACTCATACTCAGCACCAGAATTAGAGTCATACTCCCTTGATGGTTATATTTCTCTTTCCATATACAAATGACCACACACAAAACAGCTAGGAAGCAACCTTTTTTTCTCTCACGGCTGCAAAATTTACCTTCTCCTTTTCGCAAATCCTCACTTTGTGCCAATGCACACTGACCTCCAGGACAAACTTTTCTGCTGATAAATCTGGATTCCCATTCCTAGTAGTCTCTGGTTCTGCCATTAATATCCTTCCCTGTGATTAATCATCCAGTTAAGTTAGGATATTTTTACCACAACTTTTTTTCTCTTCACTTTAATAGAAGTTCCAAACAGTTTTGGATGTCCTTCATAAAGAAGTTCCAAGTTTCCTTTGTACTTCAAAGTTTAACATGTAGCTTCACTAGCTTGTTCCTTTAGTTTATCAATATTTTCCCATTGAAGTTCAAGATATGAGATAAACATCCTTAACATTATCATCTTACTTAATACTATTCAGTTCCAATTTCTCAGTTCCAATTCCCAAAAAGATGATTTCTACCTACCTTATCATGTCTTTGCAATCTGTAACCCATTTAACTGATTGACGTTTGCTTGTACTTCAGTCTTCCTTGAACAGCACATAGTTTTCAACACCTTTGTTCCAGTTGGAAATACTATAGCAGAATGTTTCCCTTATCCTGTAAAGCTCACCTTCATTTTCTAAAGAAATTCTGGTTCATCCATTTTTGGGTCCTTTGAAGTACCAACATTTCTGTCTTTTCATCAAATTAAAACAATCACAGACTCGGAACGTTGCCATGGGTGGAAGGCACCTCTGGTGATCATTTAGTCCAACACCCCTGGTCAAAGCAGGGTCATCTGGAGCAGGTTGTCCAGTGCCATGTCTACTCAGGCTTTGAAAATATACACAGATAGAGACTTCATAACCTCCCTGGGAAATAACCTCTCAGTTCCATCATCTGACCTCACTTACAGTAAAAAAATATATTTCTTATATTTAGGTGGAATTTCAGTTTGTGCCCCATTGCCTCTTGTCCTGCCATTGGGCACCAATGAGAAGAGCCTACTTCCCTCTTCATTATGCCTTCCTATGACATATTTATATACATTGGCAAGAGCCCACCTGAGTCTTCCCTTCTTCAGGAAGCTCTCTCCAGCTCTCTCAGCCTTTCCATATATGGCAGATGCTTCAGTCCCTTAATAATCTTAATGGCTATTTTTTGGACTTGCTCCAGCAAGTCCTCTCTTGTACTGGGGAGCCCAAATCTGCACACAGAATTCCAGCTGTGTCTCACCAGTAGAGGAAAAGGATCATCCCCCTTGACCTGCTGGCAGTACTCTTCCTACTGCAACCCTGAAGGCTGTTGGTCTTCACACACTGTTGGCTCATGGACAATTTGTTGTTCACCAGGTCTCCAGATGAAAAATTCTGCCAAGTTACTTTCCCACTGATCTGTCCCCAGCTTGTACGGGTGACAGAGTTTATTCCTTCTCAGGTGCATGTCTTTACAATTCCCTTTGCTGAACTTCATGAGATCCCCGATGGCCCAATTATGCAGCCTGTTAAGACTCTCTGAATGTTAGCACCACCAGATAATTCATGTGTACCCAGTTTGTTTAAAGAGTGTTCTAACCTGTTCTTCCTCTAACATGGGTAAGTCTGCCTTGGTCTAGAAGTTCCCGCTGGTCTCTAGTGCCTGAGATACCTGAAGGCAAATTTTGCCAATAAATATCAAGGAAAGAAAATGGCATTGAGTACCTTCTCTATGTACTTTGTCACCAGCTCACATTCAACAGTGGGCCACCATTTTCTTTAGTCTTTCTTTTGCTATAGATACATCTTCAGAACCCCTTATTGTTGCCCTTCACATCCCTTGCCAGATTCAATTCCAGGTGGGCCTTAGCTGTCCTAACACTGTACCTGCTCTCTCATTTTTTTTTCTATAACTCTCCTGAGTGATCAGACCTGGCTTCCACATCTTGTATATTTGTCTTTAATGTGTGAGTTCTGTCACGAGCTCCTTGTTAATCCATGCAGGCATCCTTCTCTTTTTAGTTGGCTTCCTCCATGTCAGGATGGACTGTTCTTGAACTTAGAAAATGTGACCCTTGAAAAGCAACCAACTCTCCCGGACCCCTTGTTTTTCCAGGACTGTCTCCAAAGAATTCCCTGGTCAAACTAAGTATAGACCTCTCACCAAATATATACCTGGCTCTTTTGTCTTTATTTTGAATGTTGTGCTGTCACAAATCTATCATCACTTCCATATTCCTATAAAATGAAAGAAAATAAAAATAGTTGTACTGGGCCAAATAACAGGTCCCCATGGCCCCTCAAATTACTTCTGTGGTCAACAGCAGCTGTTTAATAATAGTATAGGTACAGGGCAAGTCCACAGTGATATTTCTCCAACATTCCTATGTCCTTCTTAACAGTACAGAGTTTTTTTTTGTCTTTCAGTCATGTTTCTTCTGTACCAGGCAATATCTTCATCTATCTTACCTTATGTATTTCCATAGATCTTTCTTTTCCAACAGCCTTCTTTGTCCTGTGGTTTGGAACAGCTGTATTTATAATTTTTCCTATCCTCCCCCAACTCTAGCTATCACCTTTCTTAGTTGTATCTTTAGTAATTTTCTTGTACAAGATTTATGAACACAGAATGGGTACATAACAAGTATATTAGTCAAGTACCCACATATCCCACATTATCTGTTTCCAGTAACTCTTCTGGTTCTTCTCAGTGAGTTACCCATATTTCTGCCTCATTGTTCACCTTCATCTTCTGTCCCAGTCTTCCTTGGCCACAGGAAAAAAGGATTATAGACTTTTCCATTCATGAATTTCCATTCAAATCATAGAATAATATAATCATAGAATCATAGAATGGTTTGGTTTGGAAGGAACCTTAAAGACCTTCCTTATTAATGTTCATTCACTATTGTAGAGACTGAGAATATAATTTAATTTGTAGTTGTCTCCTGTAGTCACTAGGCAATTGTCTCATTTCTTCCAATATTTTTCATTTATCTAACAAATTAGATTTCAGCTGCACTTCTTGCATCCCAGGAACTGATTTTTTGAATACTTATAGTTCCTATCCTGGTAAATTTTTAAAGTCATATTTCTTTGGATCAATGTCTTATCTCATAAGCAAAACATCATTAGCTAGTACATAAATCTGAACACCTTCCAAGAGAAGTGACTGTTTTCCCGGTGATTTGGTAATGACATTTTCTACTGGTGAGGAAGCAACTTATGAGCAGAATAGTGCTGTTTCAGAGCAAAAATATTGTGAACCAAAAATATTGGTTTCTTGTGGTTTATGATAAACCCAGATCATTTTAGGTAAAAAGAATGACATGATCTTATTCAAAAAGAATGAAAGAATGAAAGAACAAATGAAAGAAAAAAAGAATGAAAGAACAAAAGAACAAAAGGAAAGAAAGGAAGGAATCAGGAATCATGGCAATAAAATCAAACGATTCCATTAAGATACCTGAGAGATACCTGAAGTAAAAACTAGCAGTTTTCCCTGCTTTCACATTCTTCTATTTGAAGTGCTTCTACTAGTTTTGTATCCTGAGAGCAGCAGTGAATTTACAGATCTGTTGCTTTGGGTATAACAGCAAAGTGTTAACTAGGACTTTGGACAGGTTCCAGCTTGGGCTGTTATACTCTGCTGGCCTCAAAACACCCTTCTTCATTTCATTTGTGAATATTGTCTTCCCTTTAAAGAACCCTGATATAGTGTTACTTGCTAAGAATGACAGATATATTCTAGTTATGTGGTAGGTAAACTGTAGACACACACTGAGAGGTACAGCGGGACTCTTTGGGATAAAAGGTATTATATAAATACAGCTGGACTGATGGTCTTTGCTAAAATTTTCACATAAAATTTTCTACTGCACTACCTGAAGGCTTCCTGTCCTGTTACTTCTTACACATTGATAGATCAACTACATTTTTAAAAATAATGTAACTGGACAGCATTCTTATTCAGGTGTTACAGGGGCGATGTAGAGGCAGGGAAAAGCAATTAATATTTTGACTTAGTTACATGGAGGGGAAAATATTTTTATGTAAAAAAAAATATATTGCCTTTTTAGGTAAACCTTATACATTTAAATAAAATAAGATGTTGATTTTCAGGAGGAAATAATTGGTGGGAAATGAGAAAATTTGCAGAAGAGAAGGTGCAGTCTAGCAGAGCAGCAGGGAAAAGCTCACATCTGGATTTGGAGTAAGAAATTTACTCAAGTTTACTCTCAGGGTCTTTTAGCAGACCAGTTGAGAACAGGGATAAATGGGTGAAATTTTTGTTAATGAAAATAATGTCAATAATTCTGGGATGTGACAGTACTAGAGTGTTACCTATCAACTTTTTAAAAATGATATGTTTTCACAGTTTTTCAGGCCTTTCTCAAATACACAGGTATAAATTTCAGAACTCCAGATCCTTTAAACATGTAGTTGCTGATTCCTTTCAGTTCTGCAACCCATTGTACTGTGAGCAAACTTTTTATATCAGCCACCATACAATAAGTCTGAAATCTGTCCCTATGACCTATGGATATCTCTCTGTGTTTCGGTTAAGGAGGAAAAAAAGAATGCTCTCATTTGCCATAAATACTGCACATGATCCTTGTCCAAGATAAATCACTTTATTAGACATCTTGAATACAGCAAAAAAAATGTGCTTGAATTCCTGTGCAAGAGGCACGTATGTCCTCTAGCCTGAAGCTATTATCAACTAGATCCTGTTAGCCACTAAGTTATATGACCTATTTTGCCCCCCCCCAATTCAATAAGGCAAGTCTCCAGAAGCAAGATCTTACTGTTTCTAATTTCTAAGATTGATTAAGTGTGTTTTTATGTGTTGTGTGTTCCAACATGTTATGTATAGATATATAATTATATATATATATCCATATCCATATCCATACACATTAGCAGTTAGACTTCTCTATCATTGAGCTCTCTTATTCTAGAAAGATGCACAAGCCCATCCCAGTTTTTGAAGCCTTGGACATAATATTAATGTAACTCAGCTGGTTTTATCATGCTGCGTCCTAGGAACTTTCAGATCCTGTAATCGCAGTGCCAATATCTACTCTGTAAACTAGTACTTTCTTCTATAAGGAAGCTTGCTACAGCTCAGTCTTTCTCTACCAGGACTATAATCCAGAAAAACAATCACTGAAGACTCTCTCTACAATTCCCAGATGGTATTTCATTACAGTTTTGGTTTGTTTTTTTGAGGTAGTTATGGGCAATAACAATGTTTATTCCTGGCTCAGCTGTGGCACGTCCTGAACTCACTGAGGAGATTCCATTCACAGTGGAAGACCCATTGCAGGAATGTCTCTATTATCCTAATAAAGTTCACTGTAATTACTAAACAAATAATATTCTGGTAGTTTATTAGACCCAGAGCAAATGTCACTTCAAACAGCAAATTTACAAGCTTTGAATATGACAGGTATTACAGAAAATGCAAATTTCCTTACACTCCCATTTTTCCTGGTAAGGAAAGGTCATCCTTCAGAGATGTGAGCACTTCTTCCTTGTTCAGAGTACCAGAATTATGGCAACTGGAAATGGAAATCAGCAGTTGCTCTTAAAAAAGAGACATACATCCTTCAGTACAAACTGAGCAAACCAATCTATTTCCAAGCTAGCCACTAGTCATTTTCGGTCATGGCAAGTTTCAGGCCAATGTGTAAGTTTCATAGTCATAACAATTCCTTGAACCTAGTTTGTCCTCAAGAGCAATTATTTTTAAGCTGTTTTTGAATTACAAAGGATAAAGAAACACTGCTAGCTTCTTATTCCCATTAGGATGTCTGCAAAGTTGTTTACATCCTAGCCTCCATTAGTCAGAAAACACTGTCATTTGGCTTTCCTTAATATTTGCCCAGGTTTGAAAGGGAATGAGTGAAAAAGTTTCACAACTAAAAGAGAAGAAAATATACCAGGACTATTAATATCAAGCAACAAGACTGGCAAGAAGAAAACCTAAGTGATGTGGCCCTTCCCTCCTCTCTGCCCTTACAGTCTAATTGCTGAAGGAGTCAGGCAGATGTTCTACCCTAGTTCTCCTTGTGCTTTGCCTTACATTTCAGAGCACCATAGCTTTCAACAATAATTTGTGCCTTCCAACCACTTCCTGTTTAGTCTATGACTGTGGTTGCTGCCCTTATTCCCTACTAAACATGCTTATTTAAATACCTTATACTTCCCCCTCATTGCCACTTGTGTGGCTTTCTTTTTTCACCACTGGCTTGTTGATGTGACTCAATCATTTACAAAAGAGTATGTGTAAATGGGGTTGATAGGGAAACTCTTTACAACTATAACAGCACCCATCAGCTATATGCAGTTCACTCAAAATCAGAGTTTCAAGTGCATTCAGAAAAGCATTGCCAGCAGGTCAAGGGAGGTGATCCTCCCCCTCTACTCAGCCCTGGTGAGGCCACATCTGAAGTTTTGTGTCCAGTTCTGGGCTCCCCAGTACAAGAGGGCATAGAACTACTGGAGCAAGTTCAGAGGAGGGCTATGAAAATGATTAGAAGACTGGAGCACCTGTCATACAAGGACAGACTGAGAGACTGAGGGGAGACCTCATCAATGTGTATAAATATCTAAGGGGAAGGTCTCAAGAGGATAGAGCCAGTCTCTTTTCAGTTGTGCCTAGTGAGGACAAGAGGCAATGGGCACAAAATGAAGCACAGGAAGTTCCATCTGAATATAAGGGGGCAGTTCTTTACTGTGAGGGTGACAGAGTGCTGGAACAGGTTGCCCAGACAAGTTGTGGAGTCTCCTTCTTAGGAAATATTCAAAACCCACCTGGATGCCATCCTGCACCATGTGCTCTAGGTGATCTTGCTTGCCAGGGGGGTTGGCTAGATGATCTTCAGAGGTCCCTTCCAACCCTGGCCATTCAGTGATTCTGTGATTCTGTGAATTTTAAGCACCTAATCTGAGACAGGAATTCAAACCACTAAATTTGATAAATAGGGAGGTTTTGTTTGCTTCCATGTGAATATCTTAACAACACGTAAACTTACCATATTACCATAAACTTCCATACACTTAACAATATGTAAACTTAAAATATGTATGTAGTTTGAGAGAATTTGTATAATAACTTACGGGAAGGTGCAGGAAAAATGATCATCTCATTATATATTAGGAATTGCCTTCTGTTTAAAATAACACAAGATTTTATTAAGAATAGTAGCATACTTCCAATTCCTTTAAATCTAGCAGTGCCCCCTTAAGAAACTTTGATCAGACATTAACTATATCCTTTGATTTTGATGCTAAGATTTTTTCCTCACTGAAAATATTGCATGCTTTCTACTGATTGTTAGAGCACTTGTAAACCGCTTTCTACCAGATCATCTGAAACAAAACCCTGCCTAAGGCAATTTTTACAATGTCAGCAGTTTCAAGTAGTTTGGCAGATCTCTAATTCTTTCCCTAACTGTCCTTACTTCATCTCCCAGTCTCTCCAAAATGTGGAAATTAAGCTGGAGTTCTTATACCCCACAAAAAAGCATGTGTAATTACCAACTGTGACTCCACTATCAGATGACTGGAAGTGACTGCTGTTATGCTTTGTGAAAAAGGAAAGAAAGAAAGGAAGAGAAAGGAAGAGAAAGGAAGGAAGGAAGGAAGGAAGGAAGGAAGGAAGGAAGGAAGGAAG
>NC_048893.1:179325638-179326661 GCF_011077185.1 Oxyura jamaicensis
AAGGAAGGAAGGAAGGAAGGAAGGAAGGAAGGAAGGAAGGAAGGAAGGAAGGAAGGAAGGAAGCTGACCAAGAATGACTGAAAAATGCAGAATTTTAGAAAAATGTAGTACTCTCAGTTTTAACCTCAGGTTACACTGTGTTTAATTCACTTGTGGGTAATGTCCATACAGTATCGGCCTTTGGTACAGAGAAACTATAAAAAAGCTGCTGGGGAGCCTTACAATGCTTTTTACAATGATGCAAAAAATGTTATTCTAGAATCAACAAGGCAGAGCCACCATGGACCTGATGTCAACACCATCTGCCAGCCTTACAAAAAAAAGCATTTCTGTGCCAGTGGGGATAAAGCCAATCTATTATATATGTATAACACAGAATGTAAAATTGTTTATTATTATTTTTTGAGTAATCTCTACAACTGTACAATTAGCATGAAATAAATTGTATTTACATATGGCTACAATTACTGACTCAGCCCTTCCCATGAAACCTATAGTCTTGGGAGCAGAACAATAGTTTTCAGACAACTTTTTCTGCCCACTAGCAGTAAAGGAGCTTAGAAAGCAAGCTGATTCTTCAGAAACTTTGCTAGAGTCAGCATCTGTATAAATTACAAAACATTGTGGGAAGTCACTCGTGTGGTAAAAATAATTCAGTAAAACTTACTCAGAACACAAAGTCATCTGGCTGCATGATATGCTAGTTAAAATGATGGCTTTATAAAAATATTTATGTAAGTGTAGCACAGTAATGTAAGTACAACATGAACTGGTTACAATTTACAATTAAACCAGCCTAATTAACTTCCCCTTATTTAGACAATCAATTCAAGCTCATTTCTATGCAATTTATCCAGGAAAAATAATTTTTTAAAAAAATCAAATTTGTTGTGGCTCTTGTGTTTTGATCTGCAAGTGTTCAGACACCTCCCTGCACCCAACAAAAGATGAAAACTAGAAGGGAGAAATAGATAGGTAGATAGATAGATAGATAGATAGATAGATAGATAGATAGATAGATAG
>NC_048893.1:179326671-179357992 GCF_011077185.1 Oxyura jamaicensis
TAGATAGATAGATAGATAGATAGATAGATAGATAGATAGATAGATAGAAAATGCAATCTTTGTCCCAAATAGGTGACACAACAATCTGTGTCATAGTGCTTGGATGGGTTCAAAGAAGACCTGAATACACAGCCATTCCCTGTTTTGACCACTGTCTGGAAATTTTTACCATCCCTGGACCCCTGATACCCTTTTTGCTAGTATCTGTCCATTGATTGTGAAAAAGAGATCCTTGTTTTTGTGATCCCTGCCCTCTTTTCCTTCCTTGTTTTCCAAATAGGCCTGGCTGAGATACAGTATTGTCTTGTACCGTCTCTTGTTAGTGGCAACACTGAGTCACCCTGGTTTAGATTCCTTCTTTTGGTAGCTTCTCAGGAACCCTTCAGTATCAGCGAGAAACATAATTGTGTGTAAGGATTTATTTTTTTTTTCCTTCAGGTTACATTACCCTAGTTCTATAATCATCTTCTACAGAGTTACAAAGATTAAATGTACAAATTCCTGCAGAAAAGGAACTGCACACAAATTCAGGTACTCATTAGTTACTTTAGGGTGTTTGCATATTAACTGAAAAGAGAAGATTAATTAGCACTTGGATGAGTACGACTCAAGTCACCTAATTTTAGATAACCACAGTATAAATGTTTGTTGTCTATCTGAGCTAATCATTCCAAATTATTTTAATTGTCAGTGGAATAAAATAAGTATCTACATCAGGAGCAATTTTATTTTCAACATACCTTTAACAGAAAGTGTGGTAAAAGTTCTTCCACATACATCTTCATATATGTGCTTGACTACAGAAGGAGTTTAACACAGCCACATTTGATATGAAGTGGTATATCTGCATATATTCACTGTTTGGACTAAGCAGAATATATTACCTATTGCTGTATAAAAATAAGTAAAAATCTCCCAAAGGAGCCCTATGACAAACTACTTCCAATTGTTCCTTTTTAAAGGAATTTATCAAAAATGCACTCTTTTCCAAAAGTTGGATTCTGCCACTCTCTTTCATAGAAAATTATTACCTTAATAATATCCATCCTCCAATGACCATTCTCTGGAGAAAAACATTATCTATTGATTAGAAAAAAACATTATCTATTGTAAGAAAAGTTGGCTGAATGTGGTCTTCAGCTATAATTACAAGTGAATGGTGTTGGAATGTGATTTTAACTAAGGTGGAAGACCTGAGGCAAATGCATCTTATTCAGTGGAGTAGTTTCATTACAAAGAGAGGGAAAAATATGAAAAATGTCAATAAGCTTGCAGTAAGTATACAGTACAATTTAATGGTACAAAAGACTACATGATAAAATTCCATTGTGTATTTTATTTCAACACTTTTTTTCTCTTGTTTTATGGCACTTGACCTTTTGAGCATGACGTGCTTCATATCTTAGTTGCTGTGCTAGCTCCTTACCTTGCAAGGCACAAGATTAACAAAGCTGTTCTAGCGAATGCATTTGTCTAGATCAAATATTTCTCCAGTTTTTAAGTTCATGTTTTCACTGAACCTTTGTCCTATCTTTTGCTTTTCATAAGATGAGCTCTATGATTCAATTTGAAGAATTAAATTCTGGTCTTCCTACAACCAAGAACAAAATCCTGCCTAATTTCAGTGTTGCCAAAATTTCACCTAATTTACCATGTATATTCCAGTTTTTTAAAACTCTTTTTTTCTGCCATTATGATATTACAGTTACTTACCAATATTTTCCATATAAATATTTTAGGAAATTGTTTGTAAGCTGTCTTTACACGTTGTAGTATTTGGACAGTAGTGACAAATAGTGATCAGGGCCTGACTCTGTCAAAAATTTGACTTGAGCCGTTAAGTCTATGGTGAATTTTACTTAATGATGAGACACAAGTATTCAAGGAAAAAAAAAAAAAAAAAAAAAAGAGTTGTTTTATTAGTTGTTTTCTCCTCGGAAAATATTCAGAAAAGTTACAAAACTGAAACACAATTTCCAAAATATTACTGAAATGCAGCCACAATGTCTCACAGAAGTACCAAACAAGACATTTCATGATCCCACCCTCCTGTCTAGACAGAGTATCTTTCCTAAACTACATCTCCCATCGTTCACCACAATCTATAGCACTTAATCAATTCAGTTGTAGGCAACAGTGTGTGACTGGTTATAAAATTTTCAAGTCTGGTACTGGGCACAGAAATGCAAAGAAACAACTAAAACAGCCAAAAGCCAAGTGTGATGAAACATCACAGGAGGACTTCAAGAAGATTGAAAAAGAGTGTTCCCTGGTCGCCAAGAGGGCTAATGGGATCCTGGCATGCATTAAAAGGAGTGTGGCCAGCAGGTCAAGGGAGATGATCCTCCCCCTCTACTCTGCCCTGGTCAGGCCTCACCTGGAGTACTGTGTCCAGTTCTGGGCTCCCCGGTAAAAAAAGACAGGGATCTCCTGGACAGAGTGCAGTGGAGGGCCACAAAGATGATACGGGGCCTGAAGCATCTTTCCTATGAGGACAGGCTGAGAGACCTGGGTCTGTTCAGCCTGGAGAAGAGGAGACTGAGGGGGAATCTTATCAATGTCTATAAATATCTGAGGGGTGGGAGACAGAAGAAAGTAGCTAACCTCTTCTCAGTGGTTTCTGTGGATAGGACAAGGGGCAACGGCCACAAAATAGAACACAGGAAGTTCTGCACAGACATGCGAAAGAACTTCTTTACGATGAGGGTGACAGAGCACTGGAACAGGCTGTTTGAAGAGGTTGTGGAGTCTCCTTTTCTGGAGATATTCAAGGCCCATTTGGATGCTTACCTGGGCAGCATACTCTGAGGAATCTGCTCTGGCAGGGGTGGTGGACCCGATCATCTTTCGAGGTCCCTTCCAAGCCCTACAGTTCTGTGTGTGGTTCTGTGAAACATTACTTTCTTCTTCCAGTCAAGTTTTTGAGGTTTGGAATGGTTTGTGAGCAAATAAATAATGTTGTGGGTTTCTTTGTTTTTGTTTTTGCTTTTTACTAAAGTCTTCACTTTCCAGCTATAAAATTTTATCAAGATTTCTACAGATAATACACTTCACAGACTAACTATATGAAGCAAGATTAGATAAAGCTCTCTCAAAGGTGGCAAGTGGGCAAAAAAAAAAAAAAAAACAGGGCACAAAAAGAAAAGCTGTTTTGAGCAAGGATACAGAACAAACCCATTCCCCCTTGGTATTCACAGAGGCACTGGTGACATAGGCTTTCTAACAGTGAAAGACCTACAACAATATGTGGTTTGTCTGTCCTGAAAGGCCAGAAGGCTGAGTCAGGCATGAATGCATTTAAACATCTGTTTTCCAGGAATACAAATGAATTCAAATGTTATTGTCAAAACAGTAAAATATACTGTAATTCATGTATTTCCTCTGTGGTTTTCACCTGGCAGTAAAGTGGTTGTATTTCTTTTCCAGAGAAAAACAAATTATCAAAGTGCAGCCAAGTCATTTAAAAATTAGAATATCTATGTATCAGTACTAAAAAACCCAACAACTATTAATTACTTGAAAAATGTACTTAATTATCCACTTGAATATTTGATTTATATCAAAGTATTTCCTCTGCTGTTCTGTTGGGATTTTTTTAACTATAATGTTAAAAATACATTTTCTTTTATTACTTCTTTGCAGATCTTCTTTGCACTGGCGTAAGTCAACAATTTCTAAGCCTACAAGTTCTAGCTGGATGCAATTCTGACTTTAGATCTCACTGTTGCTGCACTCCAGTACCATCATTCTAGCTAAGATTCATTTCTCTGTAGAAGGCTATTTAGAGTGGGTTTTTGTAAGACAATAACCATGGTGAACTTTTAAGTTTTAAATGTCCTAAAGAAATGCTAATTTTAAAATCTTTAAAGCAGAAAAAAAAAAAATAGAATTATAGCTGAAAAATAACTAGACATATTACTGGCTAAGTACCTAAGTGACAGTCAGCAGGTATTTGGAAAACACACATTACACATACATTTTTCAGGTGATGTCCGGAAGGGTCTGTCTTCCTATGCTACATGGCTTTCCTACAAATTAAACTAAAAACATAAGCCCTTACTGCCAGAGACTGCAAATAACAGAAATATAAGAGGTATAATTAATAATAACATAGAGTTATGTTTCCCACTTCAGGTGAATTAAATAAGAATATATTTCTCAAATATCATCAAATTTGAAGTTGGAAATCTATGATGGGGCACTCTATCCTTGGAAGAAACACCTCTGAGAAAGACTCGGTGGTCACAGCAGATAACCGATCTAACAAACATGAGCAACAGGAGGGACCTGGTAGCTGGAGAGATGAAAGCACTCCTTGGCTGCACGACTGGCACAGCTAGGTGCTGAGTTCAAGCCAAAGGCTGCTCAGCTGGAGGAGGTTCAGAGAAGAAATCTGTGACTGTTTACAACAGAGGGTCACGGGCTTCTTTCCCCTGTGACCCTGTTCCCAGAACTGCCATTCCTCTTTCATTTCCGCTTCTGAGTTTGTAATTCCAGTGGGAACAGCAAACCCTCATTCAGAAACCACTGTATAACAGGGCTGAAAAACATGTCTGAGAGTGAAAGACACAGTACATTAGTTAATTCAAAGGCACATTGCTGCTTCTTCAAAGACCATAATTATATACATAGAGAACAGAAGCTTGTTAATAGATAATTTCACAGAGATATGACAAATTCAATCTGCTGAACAGAATTGCCCCGTCGTTTTTTGGTTGTTGGTTTTTTTTTTTTTTCTTTTTCTTGTCTTTTTTTTTTCTTTTTTCATTTTGGAGATCAAATGAAGTACTGCAGTGGTTTTCCAACAACTTCAATATCTCATAATGACATTTTTATATCAAGAGTTTTCTTAAAAAAAAAAAGAAGAAGAATTTTTTTAAAAAAAGGATGTAGTATTTCAAATAGGAATTAATTCAGATAAAATATATGTCCAGGAACAGGAACTAGATCACAGCATCACAGAGTGGCTGAGGTTGGAAGGGACCTATAAAGGTCACCTGGGCCAACCCCTGCTCAAGCAGGGACACCCAGAGCAAGTTGCCCAAGACCATGACCAGGCAGCTTTTGGAGATCTCCAGGGACAAAGGCTCCATAGCCTCTCTGGGCAACCTGTGCCAGTGCTCAGTCACCCACAGAGTACAGAAGTGTTTCCTGATGTTCAGGTGAACTCTCTTGTGTTCCAGCTCATGCCAATTGCTTCTTGTCTGGATGATCAGAATGATTCTTTAGTCTTTTCAGTCTTTTTAGTTACCTACCTTCAATTGCAATAAAACAGGGCTGTGAACTCAAAGCACATCCTCAGTTTTACCAGCCTTTAGACAACTACAGCGTAAAAATTTGTACCCAAGCCCCTTTAACCCACAGTTCCCTTTCTAGTCAATTGATAGAATAATGAAGAAGGGCTAAGTTAAGAAAATTAATTTTCAGATTCCACCCCACCACAATTAGTCCTTGTTAACTTAACATGAAGTTTCCTTGGTGATCCTTTTAGGGGCTAGCTACATGTTCACCAATGCTTGGAGCTTGGTAAGCAGTTAGTAAACTGAAGCACCACCATGAAGTAGTATATGTGGTAAACCCAAGGGATGGGGCTCAGCAGTGGTGACATCCATTGAGCTAGATTGCCCCTTACAATTAGTAGAGGGATGTGTACATGGCAAGTGCTCAGCTTTTCATATTCTAATGCTCAACCAATAACCTGAGCCACAGATATCCAACTCTCCCTCCACTGTCTGTAAGTGGAATTAGAATTAGGGACTCCTATATCAGTTGTAGCTGTCAGGAAAAAAAAAAAAAAAAAAAAAAAAAAAAAAAGTCCCACTCAGTTATTTAACACCATATAACACATTTCTGTGCAAATATTTCGTAAGTGTTCACTGCTTGCTTACTCCAAATGCAGAAGACTGACACTTGCAAATGATTTGTGTTTGGTTTTTTGTTTGTTTGTTTTAAATGCAGTCTGGCATTAAATGTTGCTGTTCCTCAGGAGGCTGAACCAATGTAACTGCTGGTGGTACTGGTCCCATGCATCCTGCTGATTCTAGTCATGCACTCCCAGCCTCTCCCTTGCTGGTGGTCATCTGATTCTGCATTGAATGTTCCAGAGTACAGAGCAAAGAGAAAAATAATAGGAATTATTTTTGTTAAAGTTGGGGAACAGTGTCTGTTCTTTCACTTCTGAGATTTATTCTCTACTCTTTTAGCACACTAGTACCAAGTTGCAGAATTGGTTGCAGTACCAAGTTGAAGAGGCGGTGAGCTAGGCTACGAAGATGGTGAAAGGCCTGGAGGGGAAGACGTACGAGGAACGGCTGAGGTCACTGGGCCTGTTCAGCCTGGAGAAGAGGAGGCTGAGGGGAGACCTCATCGCAGTCTACAACTTCCTCGTAAGGGGTTGTCAAGAGGCAGGAGACCTTTTCTCCATTAACACTAGTGACAGGACCCGCGGGAACGGGGTTAAGCTGAGGCAGGGGAAATTTAGGCTGGACGTCAGGAGGGGGTTCTTCACAGAGAGGGTGGTTGCACACTGGAACAGGCTCCCCAGGGAAGTGGTCACTGCACCGAGCCTGTCTGAATTTAAGAAGAGATTGGACTGTGAACTTAGGCACATGGTCTGAACTTTTGGGTAGACCTGTGCGGTGTCGAGAGTTGGACTTGATGATCCTTAAGGGTCCCTTCCAACTCAGGATATTCTATTCTATTCTATTCTATTCTATTCTAAATGCAGGGTTTACTTCCACCAGATCCCACATTTCTACAACTAGGTTTTTAAGTCATAGAAATTTATAGAAGATCGGTTTAAAATGGATAACAGGAATACTTCTTTACCAAGAAAGCAGTGATATTCTGCAATCTGTTGCTACAGAAGTTTGCGTAGATAGAGTTTTGGCAGGTTCAACATTGGATCTAACTGACTGACACATTAATTTGTTTGCTGCTCTAATAGGTGATGCAAATTACTACTGATCTGGGGAAAATTAGATATATTCTTGTATATGATAATATTTAGGAAAAAATATATATTAAAGTGAACTTAATATTCAAAATACCTTATTTGTTTTAAATTTTGTCCCAGAATTATAATTGCTCTAAGTCTCTCCCCCTATTTAGTATAAGTAAATAAAGAGCTTGAAACAAATATAATGACTCTAAAGAAGTATGGCTTTATGGAGGAGTCTGAAGTATGGTTCTGGCTATTTCTTCTGCTAAGAATCTCTTTACAAAAAGTTGATCCAAATATGTTCTTTGTTAGAAGGTTTGCCTCTGAAATTGGATGTCAGTTTCTGTAAGCAGAACAGGTGGGCTTGACCAGAGTCCCTGTAGGCCAAAAGTCATATGCTAACAGGCTTACATCAAACCTTACGGACTCTGTAAGACTCACTCTCTCCACCACTTTTTCCGACACCTCTAGGACACATCTCCTGCTGCAACAGACACCAGCTGTCAGTGTTTCTGCAGTCAGACAAGCTGGCAGAGCTGATGCACAGGTTCCCAGTGAAGGGAATTGTTGCATTGCTCTATAGCTTGAGGAGTATTGCACAGCCAAGTGTTGAAAGAAGCCCTACTAAAATGGCCTAACATTAAAGTTATGGAAGTCAGGCAGACCTACTGCATCAGGTCCACATCCAGATCAGATGTGCAGACCCCATGGGCCTCATCTCTGTCTTCATCTGAGAGCTGCAGTGCAAATGAACCCTTGATACAACTACAGTGTTCAGGGCTCTAATGCATGGGAACTTTTAGGAACAGACCACATGGATATTATTCAGTAACACTTTCTCAGTTACTGTTATAAATCACAAAACGGAAGAATCCATATGATATCAACTATTGTCACATGGAATTTTCAGAGGTTTGGGGTCCTAACACTTTTCAAGAAAGGCTAAGAATCATGCATCTAGTCTGAGATACTGAAAAAATAACCTGATTAGCAAAAACATAGCTGTTATGCACCTCCTGTTTCCATGAAAATGTCAGGTACTTTTAAATATCCATTTTCAGTTACACTTTATGGAACTAACCCAGAACTTACATTTAATTCCATGTTTAAGTTCACAAATAATCATAATTTTTCAAATTTCAACATCCAGACATCTGTCTGGGAAAGCACAATGGGGTCTAGATTAAGTACGGTTTTAACTAGATTAAGTAAGGTTTTAACTTACTAGATTAAGTAAGGTTTTAACTAATTTTCCACTGAAATATGCAAGAAAATAGAATGATGCTCCAACTCACTATAATATTGATTAAAGTAAAATAAAATATTGCACAGAAAAAAGCAAAATAATTTCTAAATCCACTCACCAAGTAAATTCAGGAGTAGGTGGACAAGAGGCAATGTGAAAAACAAAAGAGAGAAGTATTCCCTTCCCAAATGTCTAAATATTTTGCAACCAACATGAGTAACAGAGAACTTAAATTTCATGTTTGTTGTGTTCTCCTGCCATGACTCCAAGTCAACACAATAGCATCTTGTTCCTGGCAGTGATGAGCCAGTGGAGGGGCAATCTAGCAGTTAAATCAATGTGCTTGGAAGCTCTTTTTTTCAGAACTCTTAGTAATTTCAGACAAAAACATTTCAATTAAATATATATATATATTAGCTGCCAAATACTAGATGAAATAATACCTGAAGAATGTTATAAGCTGCACTTTAAGTTTCAGAGCCAAATTCTGCCTGTATTCATTTTAATATATCACACTTTTAGCCTCTATGGGCAAGCATGATGAAAACCTCAAATTAATTTCAGTTTCCATAATAATTTAATTTAAAATATAAATACATTTAACCTGGAGTAAAAAATAAATTACTTCCAAGAATTGCATAATTTCTAAGAAGCTCTAAGAGAACCACAATACCAAAAACTACGTTCTTGGTACTCTAACATGAATGTCTGCAGTGAAGTAAACACTGAAACAAACTTTCCTCACTTTGACTTTCTGAAACCTCAGTAAAGATTCTGGGGTTTCTTGTGGCAGAGAGTTCATCACACATGTAATTAACACTTGCTGCTTAAGTAACTTTTTCTATTGGCATGGGGACAGTTTTATCTCACTGGGGGTAGTTGGGTTCTGACTTCAGTGGCAATGTGATCAAAATTTTTCTGACTGACTCCCCTTTGTCTTTTGGGCCCCACAAAACCCTTTGTTCAACCTCATGCTATTCCTATTAGGAAATGCAACTTCATGCTGTCATTAGGAAACATGCAGAAACTAAGCAAATACACAAAAGCGAGGGGGGAAATGACTGTTTTAAGAAGGAGGGGGTATTTGATATTTGATAGGGAATTATTAAACTACAATGACTGGTTAAAGGAAATAAGAAAGTCTAAGCCTCATGAGCAGAAATGGCACAACTGCCAAAACCCAGCACTTGCATTTCATCATCACATCACCAATATACTTGTTAAAATAATGACCCCAAAATATCATCAATTCAGTATCATCTCATCAACCTTCTTGTCTGACAACTATTTTGTGGTATTTTTCCCTTTCACTGAGATAATTTTGACAGTAGAGTCCCTTTCCCTCTGTATTCCTTTCAGTATCACTCGATTTGCAAGTACAGTTTAGTGTTACATTCCACTTTCTGGATTTCAAATAAGTTGGTAAGATAATTCTAGTGCTTTCAGTGTAAAAGAGAGACACAAGGAATTGCAACTGCAGTGGTTGTATTTTATGTAACACTAAGACAATTAAAATTGAAAAAAAAAGAATCCAACAATTTGCCATCTCCTGCCAACAGCCAAATTCCTTGCTGCACTCCACATCCTTGTTCAACTCTGGCAGTGGAAGGTAGCAGATCTGGGGGTAAGCACAGATAAAGAGAAGTTGCCTATCTCAAGTATGGGCAACAGAAATCTTACTCGGTTCTCATTGTCCAAGTAGGTACGCACTGCTTTATTTAACACTGCTCTAAAAAAGTTTTGTCTTCAATATCAGACGTGCAGTGGCACTGCTGGTCCCCGCTGGATGCACAGACCCAGCTACAATGGCATAAGCCACCTATTCCAGAGATGGCTAATCTCACAGCCATGAGATGCAAACATACTGTAGAGAACTCAGGGAGTCCAGCTTCCAACATTTATCATTTTTGGTTTTCTTCAATATCCCTTCAGCTATCATCTTTCCTAGCGGCAAGCAAAGGAAATTTTAGAAGTTGTTTAAATGCAGTTTAAAATTATATTACCTCTGCAAGTAGTTTTGAAGAAATAAAAATAAAAATAAAAAAGAAAAAAAGAAAAAAGAATCAAAAATATATTTACTTAGAGCTCCAGACATGTTTCACCTGACACGCAGATCCTGAAATCCCCTCACCCAGTTTATCTTGTTCAGCGTTCACTTGTGTTTACTTATTCTTTGCTCCCTGTTTCTCATGTTTTTCATCTCTTAGCCTCTCCCTCACAAGCAGGTGAAACTTCACAGTGAATTTAGCAGACATCCCTCCACTCGTAAATACATTTAGCCATGTCTTTTTCTTTACAGGTTCCATAAAGCAGTTTCATAGCTGTTTGGGATTTTTTCTGTGCGTGTTTTTTTGTTTGTTTGTTTGTTTTGTTTTCTTTTGTTTTGTTTTTCTTTACTACAGATTAAAGCAACAGCCAACTCACAGCAACAACTCTTCCTGGTGCCCATTTACCATCTACATGTAACTTATAGTTCTAATCATTAAGGAAAAATCTCCCCCTCAACAGAGAAAAAAGGAAATGATCTGTAAGAGAAAGGGATGAATTTAGATAGTAAAAGAGTAAAAGGGATTAGAGCATGGCTTCAGAAATATCTTAAATGCTACTGAGCACATTCAGAAGTTAATTTCAACCAACAGCTCATACAGAGAAAGACTACTGGGCTGATGAGGGAAGGGAGTGTCTATTTCATACCAGGAAATCCACTTTTAGTCAACTAGAGCAAAAGTAAGAAGAATTATCTGTTATTATCTGTAAAGGTACTGTGAGGTTAAACACTGGGGGTGTGTAGGAGGTGGGGAGCATATTTAATCTGGAAGATAATACTGACCCTGAAACAAATGGGTATGGAAAGGCCATCGATAAGCTCAATAAGCAAACTGGAAGATTTCTCTTCATCACTGCAGTGAGATTTGGAAACAGCCACTTTTTTCTTCCAGCACTTTCAACAGTTATTTTTATGACTTTTCACTGACTTTCATGAGTAATGAGGATTTCATCCTAGTACCAAAAGTTGTCTCCTCCTATTTCATACATTTAGACCCCAGAGTTAGATATATCTGTGTTTATCCACAGCAAAATTCTTTCCTTCTCCTAAGGTGTGAAATCAGTTTAAATGTTCTCCTGTTATGATATTCCTTTATGATCATACATCAAAAATCTCAAGGGTTGAAAATCTAGAGCTCTGAGGTCTTACAGTCCATCTCTGGAAATCCATATAAGTATTTATGGATCACCACCTCACACTCAGTCACGAGCACAACAGCTAAAGCTTTTGCAATAGGTTGGCCTCTGATCCATAGATGGTATAAATCTGCCAGTCCAATCTCTAGGAAGTATTGAACTAAAGGTTTCAATGAGGGTGTGGAGACACAGAGGCCAGTCAAATGTCAGAGGTTCCCTAAGCTTTCACAAGTCTTCTGCAGTTCTCCAGATTCACTATGACATACCAGATTTTTGCATAATACATCTTGAACAATTATGGCATAGAATCCATTCATTAGAGCATCTTCTGCCACCCTAGCCACTTGATAATAGAGAGTCTTTTTTTCTACTTGAACTGAGACAGGGAGATTTGTAGGTTGCAAACAAGTTATAAAACTCTGATTAATAATGTCTTTACTAAGTTATCCCTCTGGTCCATTTTATTCTAAAATATCTGAACTTGAATGTAAATTATGGTCTTTTTCTTTCTTTACCAGTTGAATGCCTGTTATCCAAATATTTGTGATAGTTCATGTCTAAAATCCAGAGAAGACCCAAATTCACTAAAACATCCTTGGTCTTTTACATTTTGTAGGAAGCCTTCTGATCTATGTTGGCCAATTTGCTGTTCAGTTTGGCCTTTTCATCATGGAGAATTTTCCAGGGCTAGGCTTCCCAATTTGCTCTTGTCTGTCATGGATGTTATCCCAAGAAAAGCTTCACCTTGACAGCAGTTCTCAGAATCACTGTCTGTTTTCAGTAAAGCTTAGATTTGAAGCAATTCTTTCCCACTCAATATTGATTTTCATGGTCACGTAGGTAAATGCAAACAAAGTTCTGATTTCATGTAAATAATTCATATGCACCATATTATCTACATTTTTCTAATAGTACTTTTTAACTGACTTCCCAGTCTCTTTTTTTTTTTTTTTCTCTTGTTTTTTCCTTCCTTTTCCCTATGTGGATATGACAATCTCAGTATCTAGAAGTGGGCTTTTTTTGCATCTAGGATATTACTAGCTGTTTCACAGGAAAAACAGTGAGAGCAGAGGAAGAATCCTCCCGTTAATTTTTTTTTTTTAAAAAAAAAAAATGAAACCTGCCATTAACAGTAATAATATGATGTAGTTTCTACATGAAACTGGTATGAAATTGATACGACAATGCAAGAGACATTTGTTATCCAGCAGATTAAAGCCAGAAAGCCAGGCAGCTTAAAGCTTCTTTCATGGCCTTAGAGGTAACTTTTTCCTGGATGTATACTTCTCAAACAAATTAGGTATATTTCTTTACACTGAATCTCTAGAACTTTTCATCTGTAAGGCTGAATAAAACCATGCTTTTATAGCAGCCTCAGAGCTTTAAGTCCATTTTATTTGATGACATTATATATAAAACCAGCTGGATTTAAGCTATATAATTTTATGCATTATTAGGGATACATACAAAGAAGTTTTTATATATTGTAAATAGACTAGAAATATCCATTGATAGGAGTCACTCAACCATAAATAGTATGTAAAAACATTTTAAGCCCAGCAGGCATTACAAATCTTGCTAAAGTGATTTTACTTAATCTTGGATTATGTTGGTTCTATAGAAAATGCCAGTCAAGCTGGCATTTCCTCATTTGAATTACAAGCTTTCAGAAAAACCTTGGTTCCTAGAACCCCTGGATTAGCTATAAAGTACATAAGTATTGCTTTATGCGTGTGCAAATGTGCAAGATGTTCCAGCTGTGAGACTCTGAGCTGAGGGGGTCGGGGAGAAGAATATTATTAGAATAAAGTTAATACCTGGAATAAGCCAGTGCTATGCAGAAGGTCTAAGCTGAGTAATGAATATTTTTATTCTGTTAGAAAGTGGGAAAATAAATTCAGTGGGTACATTAAGGCAGAAAAGGATAAGTCTCATGGACCATTGAACTGAAACTGCTAATAAGTTGGAGACCTCTATACTACACTGAGAGTGTTTCAGATTGTATTTTTACTCAACATAGTATGAAATACATTTGAAAACCCAGCTTATAACAACACTTTTGACTTTCATCCCTGGTTTGCAAATCTAATTGTAAGGGCCTGATGAAGCAGTCCTCCAAGTATGAGCCTGAGTGTTCTAGTCAATGGAGAGACAGATGCTCCTGAAGGGTTCCAGAGAAATCTCTTGCCATCTTAAACATACCTAAAGGGCAGAAAGTCTTACATCTGGCAGTTTCAAATATCATACCTTTCTTCCACTAACAACATAACGAACTAAAGCATTTTCTTTAAGTGTTATTTCATATGTCACTTGCTGTCCAGGACTGGACCCAGTGTTATAATTTTCTGAGTTATTGTTTCAAATATTTTGCTAAAACCCTAGTCAAACTAAGGCATTCATAATAATAACGCATGTATTTTTTTTCATGGTAGTTAAGGAGCTACTGTCACAGGCCAAGGCCATTCTGTACAAACAAGACAAATCACAGTAAGTGATCTCAGTCTGCATGGCGACAAACTTTTCATCTCCACATCATGCAGTTCCACAAAGGAAAACAATCCCCCTGGTAGCATTTCCAAACTCACCATTTCTTGGCAATTTTTGCATTTATTTTTATGGGGAGACCTGTGACCTCCCTTCCCTTCCCCCCCAAAAAGGACTGTTAGTTTGGCTTTGCAGCTTAGAAAAGGAAAATAGCCACTAGCATAACAGCAAGTATAACAGAAGTAAGAAAAACCAGTCTCTGGACAGAACAGGAAAGAGAGAAAAGTAGCGATATAGCCAAGTGAAGAGGAAAAAAGCTACACAGGGAGGGGGAACAATGAACATAGGGAGAATCAGCTAATGCAAAAATGCATGACAGGAGGCAAAAGGACTGAAAAAAAATGGATGAAGGGAAGAAAATAGAAGTGACAGCTTGTTTAGTGAAGCAATGAGGAGCTGTACCAAAAAAATATGTGAGCTTCAACAAGAGAATGTCTTCTCCAAGAGACAATACTTCTGTCGAAATTCAGTGTCCATAATGAAAATGTATGGAATCCCCAGCTCAGAGAAGAGACAGTACCTCATAAACTCTTTCTGTAAATTCAATGTAAATTGGCAGCAGAAGCAGTATAATCTGAAGAGCTGTCAACACAATGTAATCAAAAACATAGAGGAAGTTTCCATGCAATCAACTTAGATTATTTTTTATTTTCATTGCTGGCCTGTATAATTACAGAGACAAAATAAATTCACATTTTAAAAATAAATTCACATTTTATTTATTTCTCTTTAATAAAGTCAATTTCTTCACAGAATCACAGGATCATCTAGGTTGGAAGAGACCTCCAAGATCACCGAGTTCCAGCCTCTGACCTAACACTAACAAGTCCTCCACTAAACCATATCACTAAGCTCTACATCTAAACATCTTGCTATATCTGGCCTAGGTTTTTTGTGCCACAAAAAAAAAGATTGATAAGAAACTATCAATCTCTGTTCTTCAGTGCAGGAAACAAATGCATTCTCTCCTCTTTTTTCCACATCTCATCCTCAGTCTTATAAAAAGATTCATTTCTTTTTTAAAACCTGAAAGCTGAGCCATCAAACATGTTTTCCATTCCTTCTCACTTATCTGAAGAGATTGGAGCCTGTTGGAGAAGGATGGTGCTGCGCCAGGGTTTAAACAGTAGAAAAGGACATTCAATACAATAGGTTTTTCACCTGGACCAGCAATGTGCCCCACATCCTTATGTTGGTTCTCACCCGTAAGTTTAGATCATTTTCTGCAAGCAACACTTCTCAAAAAGATAGTGGAATGGGATGATAAATTACTAGCTGACTTGTAGAATAAATATTTCCAAAACCAAACTGAGTTTCCATTAAGTGAAAAAAAAAAAAAAAAAAAAAAAAAAAAATTAAAAATTTTTCTTGCCAAAAGAACAAGAAAAAAAATCTGTAAATATTTCATTGACTATTAGAATAAACAAAAAAAAATGTGCTTAGCTACAGGAGACTATGTAAAGCAACATCTATGGTGCCTTTAAATTACTTATTGTAATGAGGGAAAGCTGTGTGCATTGTTTTTCTCCATATGGTATGTGCTAAAGAGAGAGTATGCCAAAAAGAAAAATTATGTCAGGTCCTTTCAAAACCACTAATGATTTTGGCTCTTCTGTTTTCAATTGCCCTATGATGGCTGGATCTGCAGCTAATGGGGTGTGAATTTGAAAGATACTTAATGATTTACAAAGTTGACTGGAAAAAAAAAAAAAAAAAAAAAAAGGTTATAATCTGCAATGTCAATTCAAGTCCATGGAGAGAAAAACTAACCCCATGGAAGACATTGAGCATTTTCTTTCCAGCTATAGTCAAACCAGGATTCCATCCCTGAGACCAGCCTCTTGTTAAGATGCAAAGAAAAGGAAGTGGTGACCAGAATTTTCATGTGACAAGAACATGCTTTCACTTACTCTACAGAACTACATTGCACTCCGTCTGACAATTCCTGATCATTTAACACACAGTGTCCTTTTGGTCCATCCATTTTTAATCCCCTTCTAGGAAAGTTGTGACATTAAGGGTTATTTTAATTTCTGTTGCAACTCAGCACATACCATGTGTGGCAGTGGGAATAACTGTGCAACAATCCTTTGAACATATGAAGAAATGTTAAAGTCAGTGAATCTCCACAGGGTTCTGATACTAATCCATTTGTTGATGTGCATCTCTTGTGTTGCTTGTTTTAATAATGTGATGCTTTACGTAAAATTTATGTATTCCACAGGCAACCTTCCAGGATTTACTCAACGCCTACATGAAATGATTCAGTTGACATGCTTTAACAAATAAACTAGGTAACAGATTATTATATGCTTCTGTTCTGTGGATATTTTAGACCATCCCTATAACATAGTTAGGCCTGCAAGATGCCATCAGAAGAGGGTGGAAGACAGCCTAAAACCATGTCTTGCAGAGACCTAATTCATCTTGCAGTGTTATAATATGCTGCAGCCAAGCTGAAAAAGAGGAAGAGAGTGATGCTGAAATCAAAGACACAGAAACAGAGCAAAATAACTGAGCTCTGTCTCTTTTGCACACCAGCAGAAGGGAAGGTTTCTGGGATGTGAAGCTCTGGCACACTAGTTCAGCTTGAAGGCAGAAAGATCTTCTAGACACCAAAGGAGAAGGCACAAACTCATTTCTCTATATAACAGGGCTATATTCTGTAATTTAGGAGAGAAAAAGAGCTGTGCTGAGCCTGACAAGAAGTTTGGAAAGGGAGTGGGCAGAGCACAGGCTCCTAGACAAGAGAACATGCCTTTCTCAGGGGCTGTCTGCCCAAGAGACAACAGCATTTATGTTGCCCAAACAATTTGTGCCATTAAAGATAGTGGATGAAAATGGTAGCTGACATATATTTATAAACTGAAAGGTGCCCTAGACAGTAGAAAGGAATGGCATTGATAAAGGATGACGGGCCTGGAAATGTCCTTTAGATCCCCTGCAATGGCAAGCAAGCAGGACATGTGGTCAAAGAGATACACAGCACATCTGCACTACACACAATATAGGACCCCAAAAGAAATATGTCAGAGGATGCAGGAAAAGAACCAGCATGATGATCCACCAAAGAATAGACCACACAGGCCTAGAGGACTGCAAAGAAAGCTTAATTGAATGTAGAACAGATAGTAAATCTCATTCCCAGGGAAAATTTATCATTTTGAATTCTGCATGGCCTTTTACAATTTTCACTGCATTAAATATATATATAGTTTTGTCTTGTTTTGTTTTCTGGAAATGTCATTACTTTAAACTATCACATGGATTATCTCTGTAATTCAATGCACTCAGTACTACCTCAGGAAAGCTATGATGGGATTTAACTAGCACAGAAGGTCCATTAATACCCCATTGCATTCTTAAACAAACTAGACAGAGAGCTAAGTAATTATGATATTCCTTTTCACAAAAGTGCACTCTTCCTTCCTGATACAGGACAACGATCATTCCCTAGAGCCCTCAATTGCATATGGACCTTCTGTTCAAAAGATTCAAACATAGCAAATATGGCTTTTTGTCCTGGACAAAAAAAGGAAGTGGGGGAGGGGGAAGAAACACAAAATATTAAGCTTAGCAGATTTTTTTTCTAAACAAGGTTTCCTCATCTAAGCTTGTCAAGCAACACAGAATACAATATTCTGGCTCTAACATTATGATAACAAAGTGTGACGTGTAAATTAAGCCTTGCATCACTTTAGCATCTCAAATGTCCCAGATACTGCTCGCATTTTCCTTTGATGTCAGCAAACAGATTACTGGTTTGTGGCCAAAACATCCCACCGAGGCAGAGACATCCAGATTGTCTGAGCACAAGCTAGTTTGGGATGACAAAACTTATTAGGTCCTGCCTCATTAGGATTCAGCCTGTGCAAATAGGAATCCTGCCTAGGTCACCACATTCCTCCTTTTTGCCATCATTTGTTGCCTACAAAGTACCCAAAGGCTACATCTGCTCCTCTGTGGGAGCCTGCTGGCTCTTACAGAAAATTGCCATGACCTACTCAAAAGAGAAAACACAGAAGTGGAACACTGGCAGACACAGATTACATGGGAAAGAAAAGATTTGCTTTGACTGGATAGGATTTCCTAATGCCTGAACTGCTAGTTACATTTTAAGGAATAAGTGTTTTCTTCATCCATGAGTGAGGGCAGAAGACAGAACCAAGAAAATAATCTGGAGGGCTGAGGCTGAGAGGTATAGGCTGAGGGTGCAGCTGGGATGGTGAAAGGAGTGGGGAGCAGGGAAACACCTGCTGAGCCATGCCATAAAATGTGATAATGCCCTAAATGACTGGAGTAAGAAAATGGGGGGGAAGGTGAGCATTGGCAGAGGCTGGGGTACAATTCTTGCACCACAGGCCTTGCTGACAGTGTTATGCCCCCAGGATGAAAGCGCCTTCACAAGTCAACAGTGCTTTTCCAAGATGTTGAATGAGAGTTTTCCCCAGGCTGGTAAGGGTGGCTGCCACTGCTGGCAGCTCTGTGCAGCATGTGCTCTTAGAGACACCCCTCAACTCCCATCGCCACTCCAGAGCAGTCTGGGAATGGCTCACTGCCAGAAGGTCCCCCTGGCAGGGAGGAGGTTTGGGCATAATGTTCCTGACAAGCTTGCCAACCGCTGCCAGGAGCTGCTCAGAGCAGCTGCAGTGCCCTGCTACATCCAGGACTTCCCACAGGACTGGCACCTCTTGACAGTCTGTGTTTGTAAGTAAAACACAAAAACAAGCAGAACAGAACATAACAGTTCAGTTGGAAGGGAACTTCAAAGATCATCTAGTCCAACTACCTGACTACTTCAGGGCTAACCACCAGTTAAAACATATTAATGTTTTATTATCCAAATGCATCTTGAACACTAGCAGGCATGGGACATCAACCTCCTCACAGGACATGCCTTCCAGTCCTTTTACCAGCTTTGTTGCTCTCCTCTGGATGTCTCCAAGTACCTGTTGTGGTTTAACCCGGACGGCAGCTAAACACCACACAGCCGTTTGCTCACTATTATTATTATTATTATTATTATTATTATTATTTTCTATCTTAATAAACTGTCTTTATCTCAACTCATAGGCTTCACTTTCCCGTTTCTCTCCCCCATCCCAGAGATGGAGGGGGGAGGGTGAGCGAACGGCTGTGTGGCGTTTAGCTGCCAGCCAGGTTAAACCACAACAGTGATGTAGCTCCGTTCACTAAACCCTATAATGCATCATAGTGTGAACCTGTTCATCTCACAGCTGTACAATTTGTCCAGAAGGGTGCCATGAGGGACAGTATCAAAAGCCCTACTGAAACCCAGAAAGATTACATCCACCACCTTCCTCCACCGGGCAGATGACCTTATTGTAGAAGGAGATCAAATAACTAAGGCAGGATTTTCCCTTCAGGAACCCATGTTGACCATGCCTGATAACAGCTTTGTTCTTTAAAAGCCTTTCAAACCACCCCCCCCACACACACACCTCCCCCCAGGATAATCTACAAAACTTTTCCACAGACAAAGGTTCGACTAACAGGTCTGTATTTTCCTGGGCCTTCTCTCATGTCCTTTTTTTACATGGGTATAACATTGGATAGCTTCCAGTCAGCAGGGACCTCCCCAGACTCCCATGACCTTTGGTAAATTGTTGCAAGGATCTGCATGTTAGATGGTTTCCATCAGTCCAACAATTGTGTGGGGTGGGATGAGCCCCACATCTGCAGAGGACACATCAAGGAAGAACCAGTAAGAATTTCCACATAAAATCCCATGGTTTCTGTCCTCCTTGGCACATTTCTGTGTACTTTCCTGTACACTGGTCTTTTGTCATGTCTGTTACTTAGACTGTGAGCTCTTCAGGGCAAAAAGTACATCATTTTCGGACTAGAGGGAATGGCCTCAAGTTGTGCCAGGGGAGGTTCAGGTTGGAAATTAGACATTTCTCTCAGAAAGAGCAGTCAGGTGTTGGAACAGGTTGCCCAGGGAGGTGGTGGCATCACTGTCCCTAGGGGTGTTCAAGAAAAGATTGGACCTGATGCTTAGGGACATGGTTTAGTAAGAAGAAGCAAAGGCTTGTGGCCAAACCCAGCAACTCTGCACCATGACAGACACAGGAGTGGTGGTACTCGGTGTGATCTACACCTCTGGTCTGGCACTACTTCCACAAGACAGCTCCATCACAGAGCTTTATCCCCTTGGATCACCTCTAATGCATACAGACCCAGCTACCCAAACTCAGGGCTCAAATACTAACTTATAGAATATTGTATAGATGTATTTCCAGTTTTTCCTATTCTTCCTTTGCAGAAACTACAAAGGAAGACTACTGACTTGGGTCCAAATAATTATTTCACCCAAAAATGTCAGTAGCATCCTTATTGTTGAGATAATAAATAATTATAATTATGAATAATTGACATTAAATAATAAAATATGTTTATAGTAGTCATTATTAAAATACTCATAATGAATTACAAGAAGTGTTTGCATGATTAGTTATTTTTGGCATATCAAAAAACAGTTGATTTTCTATGTCATTTCAGGACCCTAAGTTGCAAAATGCTCTTGGAGATGAAAAAAAGAGACAATGAAAAAAAATGACTTTGTTGACTCAATCCTCAGAGCAATCCTGTTCTTGAGTTTCATGTTATTCCCACTTGTATATCACTGGGGGGATGAACACACAGACATGGAAGGAAAAATAGGCCACAATTATTAAAAACAGGGGTGTGATATTCTTTATCTCTTCTGCTTGGAGCAAAACCAGCACTTCCTCTGTTACCCAGGGCAGCAGATGTTTTTAAGGAAAAAATTAAGTTATAAAACTGATGAAGAGTACAGTACCTGTACTGTACAGAGATGCATTTATTCATATTGTTTTGTGTGTTTTAAAAATAGACCTATAAAATGCACAGGAAGTAGTCAGAGAAGAATTTGGAGTTAGATAAGTGTTGGTTTTGATTTTAAGGGAAAAAAATGAAAGCTTTAAATTTACTTGCAATTTTCTCTAGATAAAATATATATATATATACATAGTGAAATATATATTAATTCTAAAACTGCAGAACCAGACGGGTCCTGTTTCCATGTCCTTTGAAGCTAGCATTTGGACACAATAACTTATTTTGCATAAACTTATCTGACAGTGTCTGTATATATATGAAATTCAGAGCTACTGCTTAATGCAGCACATCTAAAGTCAATGAGAAGATTAAATACATTGTTACACTGAGGCCCTTTATGCTATCTGCAGATATTCCATATGCAAAATTCAATGAATGCATAATGTGTGGAATAAAATGAGTAGACCTCTTTTGTTTTCAAATTTCTCATAAGCTTCTTAGCATAGCTTTTTTTTTCTACCCATTGCAACCATTTTTAAAAATATATTTCTAAATGCCTACATTTCAAGTGCTGTGATAAAAAGAAGTTTTTGTCGCTTTTTCCTGTTTACAAACTAACTGACAAATTCTTCTGGAAGACATTTTTCCAGTAAGTTATCTGGCTCGACTAAAACATTCTTGCTTCTCTCAAGGTTAAGAAGCATGGGGAATGTCCCCGTTCCAAGAAGTTCCAAGAATGCCAATACAGAATCCAGATGACAGTGTCATGACAGAGTTTGTCATGGGATTGCAGCTTTCCTGTGAAGATTTACTGGCTCTGGATGTGCTTACTAATCTTCTCAAGCCATCTGCCAGAAAGCACTGCCAGAGGTCTCCAAGCCCAAAACCCACCCATCCACAACTGCTTAGTAGCAAGACTCTCCCTAGGGTAGAATTAATATTCAAAAAGTCTCTGGGGCCAATGTTGTGCTGAGTAGATCATAGCAGATAATGCCAAGTCCTGAAGCTAGCAAAAGTGGTGATTTTTTTTCCTAAGATATACAACATTATTTTATATGTACTACATGACCGTATCTAATTATTTAGATACATCTAGCTGAATCTGGGGCATTGGCACTGAATTTGGCTCCATTTGGAGTTTTGCCCCAGATAAAATGCATAAACAGTTGTGCCATATGTAAAGACAACATGGCAAACTGGAGCCACCAGGTGCTCACTAATACAAAAGAGTCTACAAACTACTGAATTGTTCCTCACAACTGCTTCTCTTTAGTTCTCTGCCATGGAAGTGGCAAATATTTAACATTTTCTCCTGGTTCTCAACCATGGCGTTCATATTACTGCCTTTATATTTTCAAAGAACCATCATTTTCTACATCTCTTCCCACATATCAAATTCTTCCAAAAACAACATTTGTAATCTCATATTTTCCACGTTCTTGGAAACAAGAGGCTTGTATTGTAGCAATTTTCCTCTTTTATTATTTAGTTGAAGAGAAGTAAGAAGCAATAGGAACAGTGAGTTTGCTGTCTTTCAAATCTCATTCCCCAGCATAAGCAGAGCAAACAAGGCCAGGCACTTAAAAGGGCTAGGAAGACTGTCTAGGATGGATGATATTGCCATTGCTGAACATGCCTTATTTCTAATAAGACAGTTTCAAAGTTCAAACTCACTGTCAGTCCTTAGGATTTATCACAGGCTACTATTTTGACAAACCAAGCTGTCAGTAAACCACTTCACCAGGAACTTTTAGATATGAAGACCACATCCTATTGCTTCATGGCTGCAATTTTTGAGACCCAAAAATTAAGGTAAGTAAATCCAGTAGGTTTCTGCCACCTTTCACCCCACAAGGCAAGCCATGTCCACTGACTGATGGCCCACAGCATATGCACTTTGAGACCTGAACCCACAGAAGTTTTATCCAGGAAATCTCTTGATGATGCCCCAAGTCCATGTCATTCCTTGTTCTCTGGGATTAAACTGCAATGAAAGCAATGAGCTCAACAGCTCTATCCCCAGCTACACCTAGTGAAAATCAGGACATTGTGTTACTTCATTCCTGCATGTATTTTCAGGTCCTAATGAGAGCTTTGCTTTGAAACTAGTCATGCTTATTAACAAAATTTTAAGTGATGCCAGAATTACAAGACAGAGTGCCAGAAAGTTTCAAATGGCTACTGCAAGAACTGTGTAACTCTAAGAATATACTCACCAACCCTCACCAACCCTGACAATCCAGAAGAACACTGTACTTGTCTGGAAAGGGTTATAACAGCAAATTGAACATTATATGAAGTCCAGAGAGGCAGATAAACTACAGATTCAAGCAGATCTTTCACCTGTACTCAGAAGTGGCTGGCAGGGAAACTCTGCCCAGTGTGCTCAGTGCACTGAATGAGGATGGAGGCACAATAAAAAGGGAGGCTCTGAAGAATGGATTAAAAAGATCTTAATTTCTAGGCAGATTATTCTCATATATATGTGTGTGTGTATGTGTGTTTGGGATAAAAGTAAAATACAAGGATTGCATAGGAGATAAGTTTTTGGCAGGCTTACAGCTAAGACACCAGTCTTGTGAAAGTGGAACATTAAAAGGCTCTTGAAATGACAGATTATCCTGGCTCTTAACCAAAATGTCCTTGTAAAACTACCAAGGAAGGGCATTCAATACTAAAAATAGCCAGTTACAAGAACATGCATAAAGGATACAAAGTAATGTCAGGGAAAAAAAAAAATATCCAGGATTATTGAAGGTGTTGTGCACTCAATGAAGAAATTGTTCTTGAACAAAGAACATGGCAAGAGATCTGTAAACAGTCAACATGGCACAGCTGACTCTTGTAACAAGACCATTCAGTGAGTTCCTTTGTAGCATGCACAAATGCTTGACTATAAGAAACAGGACACACAATAAAAGATGTCTTTAACAAGTGGCATTGTAAGGAAAAGACTAGGAAGTCCAACTTTAATGGGAAAGAAGTAAGGTGGCTTCCACCACTACACGGCAGGAACTCATGAAGAATTTAGGGGATCTGCACAAGTCAGCCAAAAATAAACCAATAGTCTATGCCTGAGGATCCGAGCAAAAAGTGAAACAATAGGAAGAGAGATTAAAGACCTGCTCTGGATACCTAGGAATTTGGGATGCAGAAGCTGAAAATGATTCACAAGCTATTCCTGCTCCAGTAAGACCAAACTGCTTGTGATCTGTAAGGGTGCTGCCAATGGTGTTGACCACTGAACACAAAGGTGGAAGCAATGAAAAGCCAGATGAAGACACAGGCAGACACAAGCTCTGTTAGAGCAGCTTAAAGGGTTGCTCTGCTACATTTGTTATAATTTCTGAGTTTGACTTAACCATGTGCCAGTTCTTTCAAAAGCAAGGTCATATTTCTCTGCATGTGGTTTTCTCCATGTTTCCAGCAACACACTGGTGCTAAACAAAAACATGTGGAGTGGTAACTAGGTGCAGGCTACGGCCAGTGAACAATAAGTTCTTACAACCTTGCTTCAGCGTATAATGTCATTTCTTTTTCATTCAAATCAATGCTAAATATCAGGACTCGTGGCCTCCATTTCCTAAGGACATGTGAAAAATTGGGCATGCCTCACTGATGTCCTCTGAGCGTGGAAGCCCACCTCCAGCACTGGATCCAGAGTTGGAGAATGCACCTGTCTCCATCAGAGGGAGCATGTGAGTGTACATGCATGTCAGTGTGAAGCCATCACTTGCCAATACTAAAAATCAAACTTGGCACTAATACACTTGTCTGGTAATGCTGGATGAAGCAATGGGATAAAGAGGCAACGGACATAATTGTCAAGTTCTAGTAGGAGCTGAAGGAGGGACAGAAAAGGAGAAAAAAGAGGGAAAAATGTAGAATCATAGAAAGGTTTGGGTTGGAAGAGACCTTAAAGACCATCTAATTCCAAAATCCCTACCATGGGCAGTGATCCCCAAGACAGCATCAGAGAAGGAGGATGAAGCCATACCTGGAACAGGGTGGAGATAAAGAAGGAAGGCAGAGATGATGCAGAGATGCTCACTAAGTGCTAAGGGATATACTGAACTTGAGAGAAACACTAATGCAGCCCCTATGCAACACATCATTAAGAAAAAATGTTTATGAGTATTTGAGGAAGGAGTTACAATATACCTGTATCTACCTATCACTGTATGCATCCAAATGACCCCAGATTTAGAGATTTAACTATGGCTAATATTTTTTCTTAAAACCACAAAATGAGTTCTGGCCATTCCCAATAGGCTTTCACAAGAAAAGCTGGAAAATGTAGTAGTGATACATACTATAGTATCCCCCTGACATTTGCATTACATCTCATTTGATAGACAAGTCATCTGCTGAGGAAAAAAAAAATAAAAAATAAAAATAAAGACAAAGAGCATTAAATACTTCTTTATTATAACAGCAGCAACATGACCATGCAAACTTTATGCATCAGAGCTCTTAAGAAGGTCAATTTTCCAGCTACCCCAGTGAGTGAAGTTCATGGGTGTGCTATGGAAAGATAAATGTGTTATTTTGCAGGGACAGATCCAGGCCCACGTTATCTGCTTCAGGGTAGCAGCTATCTTTCAGCAGTGCCATTGAGGGCTCGTATTGCGCAGGATTAGGGTGGTTCCTCCTCCCCCAGCACCACCTGTGCTGTTTGCTCAGATGCAGGACCGAGTGCTCGGCTGCCTCCCTCCCTGCAGGACCCCCTGGCCCACCACATGCCAGGTCAGCCCTGTTTGTACAGTTCCAAGCACAGTGACTCATGGCTGCAAGAACACTCCAAGTCATTCATCACAGAGGAATCGAGACTCTGCTGGCACCTTCTTATAGCATAACTGCCAGCAGTGTTTGTGTTCTCAGATTATAATACTATGACCTTAAGTGTTCATAGCATTATATCTTTCCCCTGTGCTTTGCAAGACTCAACATGTTCTTTTATAGCTTTCCTCTCCAGTTTCACTAAGGACTGTGATTATTAGAAAATTTTGTAGTGTCCCTGTTTACCCTTCATTCTTGCAATGCTTTTGCAATGGTGCAGCTGCTACAGCTTGGAGAGCTTTGAACCCATTTAAGAACAGGTTCCAATTTTAGTTTTTACTATATGCAGAAGATTTACAAATTTGTTTAAAATATTTCCTTCAAGTGTTTCTTTCAAGTGTTTCTTCTGAGTGGTCACTCTTCATAACTCCTGGATTGCTCAGAGGTACAATACAGGAGCATATAGGTGGTGTTATCTAACTACTTTAGGTGACTTTAAATACTTAACTGCAAGCCAGAGTACCAAAATGAGGAATCCAGAAGAGGTGGATATCATCCTGGCAGGGAGCAGAAAATAAAGAGCATCTATGTCAGATACCTACACCAACCTTGAAATCTCCCCTTCCCATGTATTTTATCATGCATGCTTCAGTCCTGACTTTTCTTTGCTGGTGGCCTATCTTGTATTCCCTTTTGTTTATCACCTATAGTCATTGCTATGTGTCACACACAGTAACCTCATTTTTATAAGCTGTCATGCTATACCTATCACCAAGGGTTCAATGAGAAGTATTCCTCTCTCAAGGAAACCTTTTCATTTCTCTGGCTTGTTCAATGTCCATAAGTCAGAACAACATACTTTGTCAAAGAAACCCTCTAGAGGTTGGTCACTATTAATGCTCATAGTCTGTACATTGACCTCACAACCTATATCAGTAGATTCCCACAAAAGCCCTGACTGATCTAGCCACTTTCCTCAGGTAAAGGTGAGGATACAAGTATCCATCACCATGCTTTGGCAACAAGCAGCAGCCCATGAGAACTGGAGCCTTTTACACTCATGTGTTTTCACTTTGCAAGGCATTTGTTAAGGACTGTGTCTCCTAAATATCTTTTAATAACATTATGTTTTCTATGCTTCAGCAAGTTCAGCTCACTGATGATGATTGAGTAAAGACTGGATGTTTTTGATGTGGTATCACTAATGGGTGTTCTCTCTTGGGAAGTTTCCAAGAGAACATTTTTTTCAGTGGAGTTTGCTGTTCTATCACGACCTAATGGAAACTGTGCCATCTCTACAAGACCCATCAGGTATGTCCTGCACATTCCCCCGGCAGGGTGCTGCACTCCTACACAGGCAGCCCACAGTCCCGGGGCAAGCAGCAGCCAGCTGTACCACTGTGCAACAATAATTCTCCCTGAAGGGTTTTGAAAATGGGAAACCCAATTTCGGGATTTCTGGAATTCAAGCAAGATCCATTTCTGAAGTTTCAAAGTTTTCCATACAAAAAGTTATATTGTCCCTGAGAACCTTGTGCAGTCATCCCAGGGCAACTTCCAGATTCTCAACCAGATAATAACAATATAAGTTATAAATTTGAATATCATATTCAAATGTGGGAGACATTTCTAAATTTGTTTATTCATCCCTGCCTGCACTAAATTCATGAAGACATACCTGTAAATACAGTCCAAGCACAATACAGTCTTTTAAAAACCTTTATTTCCCCAGTTCTGCTTATTTCTACTGCTTCTTAGAGATGTTCTATCTTACCTGCTACTGACCCTATTTTCTCTTTGCTCTGAACTTTTACTTTATTCCAGGTTTTTCCTTGGTGTAACTATTTCTGAGATTTCATTCTGCAGTTTTCAAGGCCACATATATGGGAATCCATCATCACTATTGTAGTTCCCAATGGCTTCTCTGCCTCTGCTTCCCGACATACTGTCTGTAGGAATTAGACTGCGCAGATGGGGAAGCAAGCAGAGGCAGTGAAATATGTACACTGCTAAATGAGAAAAGGCTGGGGACACAGCTTGACACTGGCTGTCCACACAGCTATATTTTTAGCTTGTTCCACAGTATGTTCCAGCTAGCTCTCTTCCAAGCTCTGGGGATAGTACAGGGACCCCTCCAAAAGGCAATATGGAAATCACTACATCAGATTTCATATCCCACATTCTCCCATGTTCCCCACCCCCCCCACCCCCCACCCCCCCGGACATTCAACGTATAATCTCCATTTCAGGTTATGAAAAGAAAACACAATTTGTTGGTTCTGTTTTAGATATCATGAACTGAAGCACACATGCACACTCATTAAACCTTAGGGTTATCATACAAAGCCTAGAAAGCGCAGGACAAAGAATTACACGTGATATGACTGGAATGTCTTGCCCAAACTTAAACAGAAAAGCTGTAGTAGGCCAGCTCTCCCAAGATACAGGTTATAGAGTATAAATACTAAATCATCATTTTTTTTCTCAGGATCTTCCTTCCAAGATATAGAACTCAACCTCTCTGCCTTCTTTTTAGTCCTTTTTGCTGGTCACACAAATATCCCCTGACACTAACTTTCCAGGAGTACGGTCACAATGCAGTGAGAATGAAGATGCCTCAGACAAATTCCCCACATCTATTTTTATCTCTTCCAGGTTCTCCTTTTCAGGAGGCACTTGTCTGCAGCCCATCCTAGTGTTTTGCATGTGTCGCTATTCACCCCACAAAGGAGCAAAGCTATTGAACTTTTATGATTGCAGCTCCAGCAGCCTGATCACTGCTCCTAAGAGCTGATGTGCAAACCTCATCTCCAGCAGTGTCGGATCGTGCCAGACATGAGGTGTCTCATTATATCTCATTCCCAGTGCTCAGCAGCAGTTGGCACTCCCTGCTGCATTTAAGCCTCAGATGTCAGATGTCATTGGGCAATGGTTCTAGACACATATTGCCGGTCTCCTCCAGTACTTCTCTACTCCTTGTCAGACCTTTCCTCCCTGATTTCCATTCTTCTCTTGGCAGACACCCTGCAACACTGCTTCCATTTGATTTTCCAGTGAATTCTCAGTTCTGTAATACTTGATTGTCCCAGCTTCTTCAGAAGATATTTCCAAGGAATTTTTAAAAACAAGGAAAGAAAAAAAATATATATCCAAGGTACCAATTCTCAGTCTGATTGATGAAGGAGTTTTTCTTCCACCTCACCCATCATTGCAGATGTCTGCTCCTTGATACATATTCCCACTGTACTCTCTGCCTGGAGACTGTCTTTACCTTCATTTCTCTGAATTTTTCCATATGTTGCAAAGTTTCACCTGGGGGCCATAGTTTATAAATCTCTTGCTTTTTTATTATTATTATTATTTTATTTATTTATTTATTTTGTCAGGCTGATATGCTCTTTCCTTGTTGGTGGCTTTATAGTTTAGCTTGAGCAACAGTTTTTTGGCCAACTTTCTCCTTCATACCAATTGACGGTGGGCCTCAGCTGGTATATAAGTATCAATGTCTGCCATGTTACTCTCAGCCATGAGAGACAGAGTTTTAAATAATAGTTTTGCACCTGGTTATTCAAAATTGTACTAACACCTTTTAATATTCAAAAGTAAAGAAATCAGATCTGTGTCTTTATAACATTTTTTTTTCAATATCAGGAGAAAATAAAGTGTGAGATATCAGCATGCCTTGCAAGCTTTACAGTCTTAAATATTGTTTGTCAGTTGATACACCTCACTCAAAAAAAGACCTACAGGATTTTCTTCTTGATTAAAATCACCAGTTTCCTTAATTCATCTGGGATGAAGTGCAATAGCTGCCCAACTCAGTTTCAGTGCTAGATGTGAAAAAGTAGCCTCATACCGTCAAAGTAACTGGAAACTGTGTTGTGCCAGGCAATAGATAACTAATCTACATCAAAATTTGACTAAGACACAACTAACTGTCCCTGTTTTGTGAAGAGCAGGATGGGACCTTGATTGCATGGTGCTGCTGAGTCCTGCAACAGCAAAGCTTTGGTTTGAGAGGATGCTCAAACCATAATGCCCCATCACCCCCACTGGTGGTAGCACTCCTATAGCTCACATGTAGAAATGGAGTAGGAAGAGCTCAAACAGGGTCTGAGGTACGTGGACTGCTAAGGCCTTCTGCTTCCAGCCAGGAGATTGAAGTGAGGCTCTGTCTGTGCATCAGCTGTCCTAGCAGGAGCGTTCATGGTGGTCTGTGAAATGATCGACTGTCATTCTCAGTTATATCCTCAGCTTTCTTTATAAGCTAAAAGTATCAGACTCCCTCTATTAGGAATGGGTTAATTATTTGAAGAGTTGAAAGGGAGCTTACCATGCCCCTCTCTGCAGCATGTCCCTCAGGGACCTCGTGTCCAGGTCCTAATGAGGCTCAGCCTCCCAGGAAAAGAACATCAGGAGAGATGATTGAAAGGTAGAGCATCATCCTTGTTGCACCTGCTAAATCAAAATCCCTGGCACATGAGTAATGCAGATGTCCTTATCATGGCTGATGTTCTTTGAACAGAACAAAGAGATCTGAGATTTCCTCAGGAACTTGATTTTAGTAAGCAGGTGTCATAAGTGATCCTATGCAGATCGTTGAAATGCATCTGAAACAGAAGTAAGACTTACCTTAACAGTTTCTCATTAAGTTATTAAACACCTAGCAAATACGGGATGGACAGAAAATATAAGGAAGAATAAATTACTGGTTTTCTGCCTCTTTGAGACAGGAAGAAGTTGTTTTGCTGTTTTTCTCCTCTCAAATCAAAGCTGGCTAGAAACCAGAATAACTTGAAAAGGGGCTAATAAGTCCTTGAGGTTTGCTTAAACAACCAGCTGAGAGACAGAGTTACATGGAACCATGATTAATCAATTTAAAACACTTTAAAATCATTTCTCAATTCCTAACCTCAGTTTTCCTCTTAATCCCCTGATCCTCATAAGTTAGCTTGGCTTCTATGCACCACCTCTACCCACAGTGAAACAACTTAATGGGGTGATAATGAGACGGAAATATCACTCCTTGCAGTTGAACCCTGCCAACTGAACCCCTGACTTCAGCAGGATGTATGTGCAGAGCACAGCTCTGAGCTGCTGCTCAGAAACACTCGCTGCAATTTTTTTCTTACTCATGCCGGTCAATTGTCAGTAAACTCCCTCCAGTCATAACATGTATGGCCCTAGAGAACATTTTAATATCATATATAAATGTCACAAAAATACATCTTTTACATGTAATTGATGGGCTTACACTGTATGTGAAAAACAGGTGTTATTCATAAAAGCAAGAGTTTTTGCCTTGCATGGAGTTACTACTCCCTTTTCTCCTGAACAGATGATTTTCCAAAAATATTTCACTTCTTTCATCAGATTTTTCTAACTGAGAGAATGCCTAAAATACTCATTTCAAAACAATAGGATTTCAGGAAATAAGTCATAAAAGCCTGGAATAAGTCATTATTTCAGTAAAGCAGATGAAAATCAAATTAGCATATATCTCCCTGTGAAGCTGATGAGTTGATGCCCACTTAAGCAGCAACTAAATAGCAAGAGTTTCCAAAATTGTCTCATTGTTTTCTTGCTTTTCTCTTTATCTCATTTAGGGAGGTAGCAACTGCTATTCCAATGTTACACAGAAGTTCTCCAAAGTCCCACAGTAACCATTGTTGAATGCATCTCCCTAAAAATCTACTTTTATCTTCAGCCACACAATTATACACCAAAGGGAAGAACTTCTCTCTGGAAAAAAACAAATAAAATAAAATAAAATAAAATAAAATAAAATAAAATAAAATAAAATAAAA